>NW_025920172.1:287189-360450 GCF_902686445.1 Sciurus carolinensis | reverse complement strand
ACCCAAAAGTCACTGCAGTCATTCTCTTACTGAGCACTAAACTGCTGCTCCAATGGAAATGCAGGGCTGATTCCTGCTGGTCACTGGTCACATGTGCGAAATGTCACCTTGGGTCTTAGAGTTCCTTATAATCTATTTGGTTTATTAGGTCCACATACATCTCCTTATGCAGGACTTGAAAGGAATAAGAAAAAGTCTTTCCACATTCTTCCTGTCTCTTGAAGGCACTGAACCCCCAAGATCAACTTTCTCATCCGGAGGTTTGACAGAAGCATCCTGATGTGATAAAGTTTCCTGCTTAGCCTGAGCTCAGGGCCATGAATAGTTCAGCCTCCTCTTAAAAAGTCACAGTTTGCAGTATTTTTGAAAAAAAATTTATTGCAGGAATCCAGTAATCCAGGCACTACATATATCCACAGGATAACCATACCCAATTGGAGTGTGTCAACACTTTCCAGAGCACCCTCTGTCTCATGGCAGTTGATTGTCTTCCTCATACTATAGTCATCAAATTTTTACTTCATTAACCTTGAGGTCATGGACAACATGATGGAGGTGTCCCCCAAAAGTTCATATGTGAGACAATGCAGGAAGTTTCAGAGGAGAAATGATTAGGGTAAGACCTTAACTCAATTGGTGATTTCATTGTTGATGGATAAAAGAAGTGGTAGGAGGTGGGCAATGGGGCATGACTATGGGGTATATATTTTGTATCCTGAGTTTTTCTAGTGTTTTGAACATGAAGGGGTGCTGCATTATGTCAATACTTTTTCTGCATTTACTGAGATGATTATATGATTCTTGTGTTTAAGACTATTGGTAAGATGAATTACGTTTATTGGTTTCTCTATGTTGAACCAAATCTGCATCTCTTGCATGAACCCCACTTGATTGTGGTGCACTCTCTATTTAATGGTTTTGTGTGCAACTTGCCAGAATTTTATTGTGAATTTTGCATTTATGTTCATCAGGGTTATTGGTCTGAAGTTTTCTTTCCTTGATGTGCCTTTGCCTGATTTTGTTATCAGGGCAATGCTAGCCACAGAGAATGAGTTTGGAAGGGTTCCTTCCTTTTCTATTTCATGGAGTAATTTGAGAAGTAATGGGGCTATTTCTTCTTTGAAGGTCTTGTAGAACTCAGAATATCCATAAGACAAACATTTTCCTATACATCAGTAATGAATCCAGTAAAACAGAAATAATGAACACTACCCCATTCACAGTCACGTCAGAATTCTCAAAGAGTTGGGAATGAATCTGACAAAAGAGGTAAAAGACCTCTAAAATGAAAACTTCAGTACACCGAAAAAGAAATTGATGAAAACCTTTGAAGTTGGAAAGTCTTCCCATGCTCCTGCATAGGCAGAATTAATATTGTGAAAATGACCATACTACCGAAAGCATTATATAGATTTAATGCAATTCCTATAAAAATCTCAATGACATTCTCCATAGAACTAGAAAAGGCAATCACAAAATCCATTTGGAAAATAAGAGACCCAGAATAACCAAAGCAATCCTTAGCAAAAAAAGTGGAGAAAGAAGCATCACAAAATCAGACCACAGTCTATACTACAGTGCTAAAGTAGTAAAATCATGGTATTGGCACCCCAACTGACACGTAGACCAAGGGCACAGAAGAGAAGACAGAGTGTCAAACCCCCATTATCACAGGTATCTCATACTAGAACTAGACAAAGGTGCCAAAACGTTTCACTGGAGAAAAGAGAGTGTATTCAAAAAATGGTGCTAGGATAAATGGAAATCCAAATGTAATCAATTGAAATTAAACCCTTCTCTCTCACCCTGCAGAAAAATCAATTCACCATGGATCAAAGACTTATGCTCTACAACAGAGACAATGCAACTGCTAGAAGTAAACACAACCCAAATCGTCACCATGTGGGCCTAGGATTTGATTTCTTAAACAAGATTCCTAAAGCAGAAGAAGTTAAATAGTGAATCACTGCATGGGATAGATTCAAACTAAAACGCTTCTTCACGGCAAAGGAAACAGTTAATATTGTGAAGAGAGAGACTACAGATTGGGAGAAAATCATTACTACATGTACCTCAGATAAAATATTGATGTCCAGAATATATAAAGAACTCAAAATGCTTAACACCAAAATAACCAAATAACCCAATCAATAAATGGGCTAAGGAACAGAACACACACTTCACAGAAGAAGATATACAATCAATCAACAAATGTATGAAAAATGTTCATCATCTCTAGCAATTAGAGAAATGCAAATGAAAACTACTCAAAGATTTCAACTCAGTGTAAGCAGAAAGACAATTATCAAGAATACAAGCAATGGTAAGTGTTGGTAAGGATGTGGGAAATGGTACAATCATACATTGCTGTAGGGAATGCATATTGATGCAACCATTATGGATAGCAGTATGGAGATTCCAGAGAGAACTTGGAATGTACCACCATTTGACCCATTTATCCCACTCCTCAGTTTATACTCAAAGGACTTAAAATCACTATGCAGAGAAAAACTTCAAAACAAACCCCAGAACTCCAACAGGAAGAAGCTGCTAGAAAAACAGTGAAGCAAATTGAGAGCAAATTTAATACATGAGACAATTCAAAATCTCTGAAAATAAACATAAAATAATACAACAGAACTTTAATGTAAAAATATACATAAAGAATAATCATCTCTCTATGATAACTCTGATTTTAAATGATCTCATCTATCGTATGAAAATATATAGAATGCCAATGATTTCTTTTTAAAGTCCCAACTCGATGCTTGAGACTCATTAGAAATAGTTCCACAGGTATAAGGAAAAAATGAAAAATAGTCATGCAAATGAATGGAAAACAGAAAGAAGCCTAGTTACACCATATCCAGCAAGCATACATCAAATGCAAATAAAGCAGAATGCGCAAGGTATGTTTCCAAATACTCATGAAGGGAAAAATCCAAGAATACTCTATAACTATAGTAAATATTTATGCCCCAACATTGATGCACCTAATTACATAACCTCAACACTAATTGACATTGATTCTGAGATAGAATCCAATGGAATATTCAAGGGTTATTTCAAAATATGTGTGCCACCAAGAGATAGAATATCCAGATGCAAAAACAATACAGGTATTTCTGAACAAAACAATAAATCAAATGGACCTTAGAGACACCTATAGAGCATTTCCACAGAGAATATCTTGATTCCCTTTCTTCTCACCAACTCATGGAATATTCTCAATAATGGATGATAATTTAGAACGAAACACAAGTATTAAGACATTCATAAAGGCTGATATCATCCTTTGTATTTTCTGATATCATAAAGAAATGACATAATAATCTGTAGCAAAAATATCTACAGAAGACTCTCAAACACAGAGAGATTAATTAAACCATACTCTTGATTGTGGATTGAATAACAGAACAAATGAGAGGATATATGAATTTTTAGAATTAAATATCAATGACAATAGAGCATACCCAAATTTTGGAATATTATCACAAAATTTCATAGAATACAATTCATGGTGTTAAATGACAACCTTATAAAAGAGAAAGATCTTAAATAAGCCATCTACTGTTTTATCTAAGAACATTTGGAAAAGCAGAAACAAATCAATTCTCTGATCACTAACAAAGAGTGTATGGTTAACATTAGTGACTAACTAATGAAATAGTGAATGAAAATTCAGAGGACCAATGTACCAAAGAGATTCTTTAAATATAGATCAGATGGACCAACCTAAGTCAAACTAACCAAAAGTACAAGAAAGAAAAAAATAATGAAGAAAATTGCAGAAGAAAAAGAAGATGTCATCAGGGACAACACTGAAATTCAGATGACAATTCAGTACTATTTTGAAGTCAAATATTCCAATAAGATGGAAAATACAGAAGGCACAGAAAATGACTAGCATGTAGGATCCACCCAAATTGAAACAAGAGGATGTATCACATAAACACACCCATATCAACCAGAAACAGGGTTAATATTCCAACACAGAAAATCCAGGGAGTATTTGGACATTCCTACTGAGTTCTACCAGACAATTAAAGAAAAACTACTGCCAATCCTACTCAAATTATTTATTGAAACAGAACTGGAGGGAAAATTCTCAAATTCACGCAACAATCAAATATAACACTTAAACTGGATTCAGATAAAGACACATCAATTAATGATGATTGCAAACCAATATTCCGAATGAACATAAGTGCAGAAATCCTCAATAAAAGAGCAATTGACACTTAAAATTTTAAGTGAACCTTACATCATGATGAACTTTATTGGATCCAGGGATGAAAGAATGATTCATCATACAGAAATCAATAAATGTAGTTTATCCCTAAAATAAAATTAAGGACAAGAATGACACAATTATCTCAATAAAGGATGATCAAAGGTTTTGGAAAAATCTGACTCCCATCATGATTAAATTTTCGGAAATAAAGATAGAAGGATCCCGTAACAATATCTAGAATACTATATATGACACACCGAACGCCAACATCACAGAGAATGGAGAAAAACAGAAAATATTTCCTCTTCAATCAAGAACAAGACAAGAAGAGCCTCTCTCACCAATCCAAGGTAATATAGTTCTTGAAGTTCTAACAAGAGCAATAAGGCAAGAGAAATGGAGAGTTCCAAATAGGAAAAGCAGAGTCAAATTCTTTCTGTGTGCTAGTGACTGGATCACATCTCTAGAAAACAAAGAACCCTCACCACATGATTTTCAGTATTAAAAATCAGCACCCATCTCTTCCTACAACAATGTAACTCTGAGCACGTACCTTACCTGTCAGTTTCCTTACCTGCACAATGGGGCTGGAGTTCACTCTCTAAGGTCCTTAATGTTCTAACACTCTGTGGAATTTGACTTTGCTTTCAGTGAGTTCATATTAAAGTCTGTGAGCCACACTCTCACTGTTTAAAGGCTCCAGAGGGAGACCATTCAATAGAGCTTAACACAGGGTACAGAACAGGATGCCTTAACATACCATGTCCTGGTAAGTATGGAAACAGTCTTGGCATAGGACAGAAGTGGCTCCTGTCATTCTGACAGTCTCTGTGCATGTCTGCCTCACAAAGATCATGCTTAGAACTCACTAGAATTTTCTTTGATTCCTACCCAGCACAACTGCTGCCCCCTTGTATGTAAATACATTACTCTTAATCAAATGGTCTTGTGAATGAACCTAAAGACGGGTGCTGGTGGCTTTTTTGAGACTCTATAGGACAAGTTGACATCCCATGAGTGCCCATAACTAGAGCAGAATTTCTCCAATAATCAGGTGTTGGCAAGTGCAGAGCCAGCTTCCCAAGTGCTGAGGGCCCTCAGAGGCTACCCACTGTAGCTGACTGCCGTTGTCCTCCTGAGCAGGGTGGTGGGCTCTTGAGTGGTCTGCTCTGAGTTCATACTACAGCTTAGATACATTTCCCCAAGGTGTGCTCCTCTGGTGTGGAGAAGGGGTCGGTGCATATGGATGTGGAAGCCACCTCCTCTGGGTGGCCTGCCATGAGTTTTAGCTGATTTTGGCATTGCATCTGACCACCTCTCGACAGGACCTGTCAGATCCTGGGAGATGGTAGGCCTTGGATTCCAGAGCTCCCTGAGGTCAAGCTCTGTTCTTGAGAACTGGGGAACATAGTCTCACTCCAAGATAGGTAAATGAAGTACAGGACCACTTGTAATTAAGTCATGAGTAGGTGGAGTCATCACCTGTCACAGAGGAAAACAGATCAGGGAATACATTCTTTCAAAGATCCTGTAGTTATTTAGAGGAATGCTGGGAAGTCCAAACCTCCTGGACTTGTCATGTGAAAAAAAATGAGGAAAGTATAAATGACACATAACAGTAGGTGGCCATTTTCCAGGACTCAGTGATGGCACATCCTGTGTGGTTGGACAAGCACATCATCCCTATCTTTCTCTACCGTTAACAACCTTGTCTCCCAGGGCCAGTGTTGTCAATATATTCTGCAGCACTCCTCTTTAGACCTGCCTCATGATGAAGCTTCTCACACTACTGTGATGGCTGAGATTTCTCAAGTTCTCAGAGGACTTCTGAGACCTGCCTGGGTTTGCGTGTGCACAACTGCACAATGGGGACTCCCTGCAGAGATCAGCCTCCAAATTATCTCTGTTTAAGTCTCTAATTCCTTCTATCCTAGAGCAGGTAATAAAACAGGAGTTGTTAATGTCCTCATTGATTAGTCAGTGATATGGTGGGAAATCAGATATTTTAAAGACTCTTCTAAAAGTGACCTGGGGAAATCTGGCTCTGCTGAGGAGGTCACGGCAGGAGTTCAGGACCATGGAGGGCTTTGTGCCCACACAGAGACCAGATTCCTGTGGTGGCTGCAGTGACAGCACCTCCAGGGAGGGAGTCTGATGGCGCTGACTTTCAGGCAGGAAATATCCTGGGCTCCTATAGCTGCAGAACCACCTGCAGATGATGAAGGATGTTGGCACAGAGCAGAGGCTGAGGAGGCTCCATCTGAGCATAGTGCACCCACAGAGGAGAGCTAAGAGAAAACCCTCACCACACCATGCTGTGTCCTGGAGAGAAACACTTTCAGAGAGGAGGACAGCATCCAAGTCTTGAGCAATGGCAGAATCCAGCTGTTGGAGAGGCCTGGAAAGTAGGAAGCTGGGAAGAAGTTTGACCAGCTCAAGTTATGAGGTACCACATGCCTCATAGACAGGGGACCCTCCAACGAATCCTGAGAGTGCAGGGACCTTGATAGGGTAAAAGGCCCTAGGATTGGAGTGAACTGGAAAGCTCCTCACCTCAATACTGCCTGTCATACTCCAGACAGATCCCACTGGGTGTAGTGAGGGTGGAAAATCTTTAGCAGAAATGCCAATCACAGTGCACACCTCAGCATTCACACTGGAGTAAGCCTTTCAGATGCAGTGAATTTGAAGTGGTTTAGGGCAAATTCTATACTGGTTTAGCATCAAGGGTTCCATGGAGAGGAAAGACTTATGAGTGCAATGACCTTAGGAAAGTCCACAGCCACAGGTCTTGACTAATTATTCATTGGTGGGTTCACACTGGAGAAGGGCCTTATTAGTGCAGTGAACTTGAGAAGGTCCACAGCCATAGCTCCTTTCTAATTAATCACTGGTGAATTCACACTGGAGAATTGTGATGAGTTCAGTGACTGTGTGAAGTTCTACAGCCACAGGCCCTAGTTAATTAATCATTAGTGTGTTCACAGTGAAGTAAGGCCTTGTGAGTGCAGTGACCTTGGAATGGTCTACAGTCACAGGTCCTAGATAATTAATGTTTGGTGGCATCACACTGCAGAAGGCCTTGTGAGTACAGTGACCTTGGGAAGGTCCACAGTCACAGGTCCTGGCTAATTAATCATTGGTGGGATCACACTGTGTAAGTCCTTATGAGTACAATGATCTTGGGGAGGTCCAAAGCCACAGGTCCTGGCTAATTAATCTTTTGTGGGATCACACTGGGAAGGTCTTATGAGTGCAGTGACTTTGGAAGGTCTAAGCATCTGTACAGGTTAATAATCATTGGAGAATTCACACTACATTGAGCCCTTATATATGCAGTGAATATGGGAGTTTTAGAGCTGCAGTCTTTCTAGTTATCACTGGAGCATTCAAACTGGATCATTCACAATGGAGAAAGTTCTCTGAGCACAAGAAGTGTGGACACCCCTTAGCCAGACATTCTCCTCATTCAACAGAAATTACACATCATGTTTCAATTATGGGACACTGTGGCCACCCTACAGCTTTCCACAACTCTGGAGATGATGTGGAGCACACACGATTTGAGAAATCAGTTAATGAGAGAAAGATTGAGACCCTGTTCTGCTATGACTCAGCAAACCTCACAGCCCCACAAACCTTGAAAGGACAGTGAGTGTAGAAAGAGGAAATGGCCAGTGGTGCCACCTTGTTCCACACCAGTATGTGCAAACGGAGAGGAACAACTGCTGCCCTCCTCCTCCCAAGATTGCAGTCCTCTGCCGGGGCTCCAGGGAGAGGGGAACCCGTGTTCTGGGTCATACATGGTGCATCTCCACCCGGCTGAGCCAGGAGGAAGGAGAAGCCCAAGCTCTTGGCCAAGGAGGACTGACTCTTGCTCTTCATAGAGAATGGTTGATTTTCCAAAGTTATTATTTCCCTTGTTGTAAAAAATTTCTTCTAAAAAGTATAACATGTACTCAGAATTGACAATCATTGATTTAGGCAAACTTTAAGGTAATTAACGTAAAGTAGAAAACCCATCTAGGGGTGAGAGGGAAAATGGGAGATTTAAGCCTGGACAGTCCCTCCCCTGTAGGTGATGGCGACTGTTGAAGATCAAGCCTGCTGTGAACTAGAGAGCCCAGCAAACCTCAGCCAGCATTGCAGGCAGAAGAAAACCAGAGACAAGCAGAACCCTCGCCAGACTGGAACAACCTGGTGTTGGTGAGAGACTCAGGCAAGGTGGATCTTCCCAACCAGTTGTCTGCTGTGCCCACCTACTGCACTGGCCCTGGGCCTAGAGACCCCGTGCATGTTTGTTGTGTCAATGAGGACAAGAACTGTGACCTCCACTTTTCCATATCTAACTACCCTGACCACTTGCCAAGACCACCTTGCACAGTGTTCTGAAGCATGGCCATACTGGGGCACCCACTTCTAGGAGTGCACAGTGAGTCTGTCCAGGTTGAATTGCTTAGTGTCCATCCTTCTCCTCAGCACCAGTGACCTCCTACATTGTTCTGTGGAGCATGTCTGAATGACCCAAGATCCCTTGGTGGCAATGGAGAAGATGTGTCCTAACTAATGAAGACAGACGTCACATGCAGGATCTGATGGGGTCCCCCACCATGTCAGAACTTCTCCTCTGGTCCTTGTGCCTCTAGAGATCTCAGAGAGAGGAGGAGGATTTTTCAGATGTTACCATGAAGGAGTCTCCCCTGGGGTTTATCTGATGCTGTCCTCATGGTAAGAGTGGGGTTTGGGGTAAATATCATGGGAGACTCATTCCCAACTCACCTCATCAGAAAACATTCTAGAATGTTCTTCATGTGGCGAATTTGTATTGTTCTCTTCATTACCTGCAAGTGACGTGTGTGGCAGGATTTTGCCACTGTCCAAGGAGCTCTTGGGAAGTAGGATTCTAAGCCCATGTCGCATTCAAAGAATGGGAGTCAAAGAGGACTCTTCAAAATTGGCATGTGATTCTCCTTGGTTGCAGACATGTCTTCACACCAGTATTACTTAAGTCATATATTTAGGTGAGAGTGAGCTCCTGAGAACTTATCTATATGCTGGTATGTAATCCACTGCTGTGTTAGGCAACTTGTACATAAGTCTTCAAGCTTTTTCCTGTGGACAACCTTCAGCAAGGCCTGCTCTCCTTTCGTATGTCCCCATTCTAGTCAGGGTTGCAACTCGACCTGGCAAGACCACAACCTTGATGTATATGACCGAGCATGAAGCTGGGAGGCTCTTTGAGCAAAGGGCACCCCATTTCACAGATGGCTTCCAGGCAGGAAGCTTGCTCTACAGAGCCTTTCTGGGTTGCTATAGTCAGATGAAAACTGAATAAGATGGAATTCTGAGGCCCAGGCCACCTGTGCAATTTACTGAGTGTTTCAGGCTGGCCACACAGACAGACTGCCAATGCACCACTCAGTTCCATGTCTGCTTTCCTAACCTTCATCAAGTGCTCTGGTGGACACACCTGGTGACATCCTCAGAGTCTATTGTGTGCATGACTTGACACTTGGAGGGAGGGGGCTTACTCATGCTGGAGCAGACTGTGGGTGGACACTCAGAGCACAGGAGATGCCATGGTGTGTAAACTCCTTGCTCTGTGCTAATTTTTCCTGAGCTCCCCCTGCAGGACCTGAGCTTTCTATGGTGCCAAGCTCCCTGTCCTTGTCCTGAGCTCCCTGATAGTCTTGATGTTTCTTTTGGTCCTGAGCAACCTGCTGGTCCTGAGCTTCTGCTGGTCTTGATGTCCCTATTGGTCCTCAGCTACCGGCTGGTCCTGAGTACTCATTACTGGTCCTGAGCTCTTCGGATGGTCTTCAGCTTACTGCTGGTACTGAGCAGCTGTGGGACCTGATCTCCATGCTGGGACATTTGTGTCTTGACAACACACATCCCCTGTGTGTCTGCCAGTGATACATGAACACGTCCTCACCTTTCAGACAGTGAAGCTAATACAAGTTCATTCTGGATGTGTCTGTGGTGACTCTGACTCTCAACTCAAGGATTGGGTTAGAGTATGTGAGGCTACCACAAACTATCCAGCCAACCCCTGTGGGTCTGGCCCATATCCAAGTGCCCAGGATGACCAAGAAGAGGCAGACTCTTTCCAATAGGGACAAGTCATGCGAATCCTGCTGACTCTGGCTCAGAGATCTGTTATTCTTAGCACTTCTGATGTATTGATATGGATGGGCCATGTGCATTCTACGCATGTTCATCCACTTGAGTGTGGAATAGACAAGTCCTGTTAACATCCCTGGAAGTTATAGAAATTGCAACAACATAGTTGATCACAGGTCTGATGAGGAGAGAGACTGTGATCACAGGACCAAGGAGAGAACTGACTCTGATTCTCATGTCCCTGTGTTCCGGAGACTCCCACACTATATCCTGATAGTTGTAGTGAGGACTTCCACAGCTGAGGGCTGTTGGCCATGCTGTTCATGATGGTGACTGTTTCCTGGGCCAGAGTCCAGTAGCACAGTGGTAAAAGAAAGTTGGATTCACCTTCTCAGCAGTTCCAGGCACAAGGGTCATCAGTGTCCCACCCTGGCGGTTCCTCAGCTCTATCCTCTACTCCCCCAGGACTGCTGAGGTCAGGGCAGTTGCAGGGACACCTGGGGTCTCAGGCAGGATCTGGGCAGTGAGGGTCCTATTCTCAGGTGAAAGATCTGGTCTGTCGTGGAAAGATGTTGGTCAGACAGGACTCCTGAGTGGGCTGCTTAGAGGGCCTTCTGCCCCTCACAAGGGCTCAGCTGATGTAATGACACAGCCTGTCACATTGCAAAAACCTGGCCCTGGTCCTCAGCCCCACACATTCCATTAAGAAGCATCCAAATGGAATTTCACATCGCTTTTCATCAATGACATTGGTCTGAAGTCTTCTTTCCTGGATGTGCCTGTGTTGGTTCTGGAAACGGGGTGTTGCTGGATTTATACAGTGATACTTTCATTGTTCTCTTCTCCTTTTTTGATGTAATCTGAGGAAATTAGCCTTATCTCTTCTTTAAGATTCTTTGAGGATCAACTTAGAATCACTCTGGTTCTGGGCTTTACTCTGTTGGAAGAAATACAGTGACTGTTAAAATTCATAGCTTGAGAGGATCCAAGATGGAGGACTAGAGGGTGACTGCATCTCCCGTTGCTCCAGAACTCAGGATTCAAGAAGGGGAGGTATTGAGGGACTCAGACCAACATAGAGCCACGCGGTGAGTTTCTCCCACAGGGTGAAGCTCGGCCTAGGGTGGAGGCCCGGACAGTTGGTAGTTTCTTGGAGCAGGGCAGGGGAGCAAGAGTCTTCCCCAAGCATCCGGCTCCCTCTGGTGGTGGCAGCCTGTCTACAGCCAGCTTCTCAGAGCAGGTCCCGCCTGTGAGAGGATTTCCATGCAGGACCAGTCCCCAGACCTGGACCCAGTAGCAGACTAGGGGAAACTTTCTTCAGAAGCACTGCATTATCAAGTTCCTCCAAGACTTCAGGCTACTGAAGCCTGGGAGGTGATATACTGGAAATCTACAGGGACACTGTAAGCCAATAGAGGAAATCTGCAACATCTCAGAGTCCCACTGATATCTGACGAATAGGAGGAAGCAAGGGAAGAAAATGTCCCAAAGAAACCTAGATACTATATCAATAAAACCCAATGACAGCACAGCAGAAGAAAAGTCAGAAAGGGAGTTCAGAATGTACATAATTAAAACAATCAGGGAAGCAAATGAGGAGATGAAAGAGCAAATGCAGGCATTGAAGGAGGAGATGAAAGAGCAAATGCAGGCAATAAATGATCACAGGCATCAACACTTAAAAGAGCAAATAAGGGAAACAAAAATCAGTTCAATAAAGAGATAGAGATACTGAAAAAAAAAACAAACAAACAGAAATCCTTGAAATGAAGAAACAATAAACCAGGTTAAAAACTTCATAGAAAGCATAACCAATAGGATAGAACACCTGGAAGATAGAACCTCAGACACTGAAGACAAAATATTTAATCTTGAAAACAAAATTGACCAAACAGAGAAGATGGTAAGAAATCATGAACAAAATCTACAAGAATTTATGGGATATCATGAAAAGGCCAAATTTAAGAATTATTGGGATTGAGGAAGGCTTAGAGAAAAAAAACAAAGGAATGAACAATCTATTCAATAAAATAATATCAGAAAATTTCCCAAATCTGAAGAATGAAATGGAAAACCAGGTACAAGAGGCTTATAGGACTCCTAATATACAAAAATACAACAGTCCCACACTAAGGCACATTATTATAAAAATGCCTAACCTACAAAATAAAGACAGAATTTTAAAGGCTTTGAGAGAAAAGAATCAAATGACATTCAGGGGAAAACTAATAAGAATATCATTAGATTTTTCAATCCAGCTAGAAGAGCCTGGAACAACATTTACCAAGCCCTGAAAGAAAACGGATGCCAACCAAGAATCTTATACCCAGCAAAACTTACTTCCAGATTTGAAGATAAAATAAAATCCTTCCATGATAAACAAAAGCTAAAAGAATTTACAAAAAGAAAGCTGGTATTACAGAACATTTTCTGTAAAATATTCCATGAGGAAGAGATGAAAAACAATGATGCAAATCAGCAACGGGAGGAACTATCCTAAAGGAATAGCCAAATAAAGGAGAAACCAAATCATGTCAAAAAACAAAAACGAGTCAAATGACTGGGAATACAAATCATATCACAATAATAATCCTGAATGTTAATGGCCTGAAGTCATCAATAAAATGACATAGACTGGCAGATTGGATGAGAAAGAAAAATCCAACAATATGCTGCCTGCAAGAGACTCATCTCATAGAAAGATATACCCACAGACGAGAGGTGAAAGTCTGGGGAAAAACATACCATGCACATGGACACAGGAAAAAAGCCAGAGTATGCATCCTCATATCAGATAATGTGGACTTCAGCCAAAGTTAGTCAGAAGGGATAAAGAAGGACATTTCATACTGTTAAGGGAAACATAAATCAGCAAGACATAACAATCATAAATATCTATGCCCCAAAGTGTGGCTCATCCATATACGTCAAACAAATCTTTCTCAATTCCAGAAATCAATTAGACCACAACACAATAATACCAGGTGATTTAACACACCTCTCTCACCACTGGATAAATATT
Organism: Sciurus carolinensis; assembly: GCF_902686445.1. Taxonomy (NCBI): domain Eukaryota; kingdom Metazoa; phylum Chordata; class Mammalia; order Rodentia; family Sciuridae; genus Sciurus; species Sciurus carolinensis. Next base: position 347,071 of record NW_025920172.1, on the reverse strand, counting down.
CCAAACAAAAATTGAATAAAGAAACCACAGATCACAATAACACAATCAACAATTAAGACATAATTGACATATATAGAATATAGCATCCGACAAAGAGCAAATACACTTTCTTCTCAGCAGCACATGGATCCATCTCTAAAATAGACCATATTTTATGCCACAAAGCTATTGTTAGCGAATACCAGAAGATAGAGATACTACCTTGTATTCTATCAGATCATAATGGATTGAAATTAGAAATAAATTACAGAATAAAAAAAACTTAAAATTCTCTAACACATGGAGATTAAGTAATACACTATTATATGATGAATGGATAACAGAAGACGTCAGGAGGGAAATAAAAAAATTCTTAGAAGTAAACGAGAACAAAGACACATCATATCAAAATCTCTGGGATACTATGAAAGCAGTACTTAGAACATTTATTTCATGGAGCACATTCAACAAAAGAAGAAAAAATCAACAAATAAATGACTTAACAGTACAGCTCAAAGCCCTAGAAAAGGAAGAGCAGACAAACACCAAAAGTAGAAGACAGGAAATAGTTAAAAGCAGAGCCGAAATCAATGAAATTGAAAGAAAATAAAAAATCGAAAAAATTAGCAAAATAAAGAGTCGGTTCTTTGAAAAAATAAACAAAGGTGATAAACCCTTAGCCACATTAACAAAGAGAAAGAGGGAGAAAACTCAAATTACTAAAATTCAGAATGAACAAGGAAATATCACTACAGACACGAGTGAAATAAAAAATATAATTAGAGGCTATTTTGAAAATCTATACTCAAACAAAACAGAAAATCTCGAAGACATCAACAAGTTTCTAGAGACATATGAATTACCTAATCTGAACCAGGAGGACATACACAACTTAAATAAATCAATTTCAAGTAATGACATAGAAGAAGTCATCAAAAGCCTACCAAAAAAGGAAAGTATGGGACCTGATGGATTCTCAGCAGAGTTCTACAAAACCTTTAACGAAGAGCTCATTCCAATACTCCTCAAGTATTCCATGAAATAGAAGAGAAGGGAACCCTCCCAAACTCATTCTAAGAAGCCAATATATCCCTGATAGCTAAACCAGACAGAGACACATCGAGGAAAGAAAATTTCAGACAAATATCCTTAATGAAAATCGATGCAAAAATTCTCAACAAAATTTTAGCAAATGGCATACAGAAATATATTAAAAGGATAGTACTCCATGATCAAGTGGGTTTTATCCCAGGGATGCCTGGTTTGTTCAACATCCAGAAATTAACAAATGTTATTCACCATATCAACAGACTTAAAGTTAAGAATGATGTGATTATTTCGATAGAGGCAGAAAAAGCATTTGATAAAATACAGCATCCCTTCATGCTCAAAGCACTAGAAAACATAGAGATAGTGGGAACACTACTTAAATATAAAGGCCACCTATGCTAAGCCCATGGTCAATATCATTCTAAATGGCGAAAAACTGAAAGCATTCGCCCTAAAATCTGGAACAAGGCAGGGATGCCCTCTTTCACCACTTCTATTTAACATCGTCCTTGAAACTCTAGCCAGAGCAATTAGACAGACCAAAGAAATTAAAGGGATACTAATGGGAAAAGAAGAACTCAAACTACCCCTATTCACTGATGACATGATTATCTATTTAGAGGAACCTGGAAATTCCACCAGAAAACTTTGAATTCATAAGTGAATTCAGTAAAGTATCTGGGTACAAGATCAATGCTCATAAATTCAATGCATTTTTATACATATGTGATGAGGCTTCAGAAAGAGAATTTAGGAAAACTACCCCATTCACAATAGCCTCAAAAATAATAAAATACTTGGGAATGAATCAAACAAAATAGGTGAAAGTGCTCTACAATGAGAACTACAGAACACTAAAGAAAGAAATTAAAGAAAACCTTAAAAGATGGAAAGATCTGCCATGTTCTTGGGTAGGCAGAATTCATATTGTCAAAAGGGTCATACTACCAAAAGTGCTATACAGATTCAATGCAATTCCAATTAAAATCATGATGACTTACCTTACAAAATAGAGCAAGCAATCATGAAATTCATCTGGAAGAATATGAAACCCAGAATAGCTGAAGCAATCCTTAGCAGGATGAGCAAAGCAGTGGGTATTGCAATACAAGATCTTCAACTCTGCTCCAAAGCAATAGTAACAAAAATGGCATGGTATTGGTACCAAAATAGACAGGTAGATCAATGGTACAAAATGGAGGACATGGACACAAACTCAAATAAACACAATTTTCTCATACTAGACAAAGGCGCCAAAAATATGCAATGGAGAAAAGATAGCCTCTTCAAACAATGGTGCTGGGAAAACTGGAAATCCATATGCAGCAGAATAAAACTAAACCCCTATCTCTCACCTTGCACAAACTACAACTCAAAGTGAATCAAGGACCTCAGAATCAGAACACAGACCCTTCATCTTATAGAAGAAAAAGTAGGTCCAAATTTTCAACATGACAGCTTAGGATCAGTCTTCCTTAACAGGACTCCCATAGCACAAGAAATAAATGTAAGAATCAATAACTGGCATAGATTCAAACTAAATACCTTTCTCTCAGCAAAGGAAACTATCAGCAATGCGAAGAGAGAGCCTACAGAGTGGGAGAATATCTTTGTCACTCATACTTCAGATAGAGCACTCATTTCCACAATATATAAAGAACTCAAAAAACTCTACACCAAGAATACTTATAACCCAATCAACAAATGGCCTAAGGATATGAATAGACACTTCACAGAAGAAGATCAACAAGCAATCAATGAATACATGAAAAAATGTTCAACATCCCTCGTAATAAAAGAAATGCAAATCAAAACCACCGTAGGATTCCATCTCACCCCAGTTAGAATGTTGATTATCAAGAACACAAGCAACATTAGTTGTTGGCGAGGATGTGGGGAAAAAGGTACTCTCATAAATTACTGTTGGATGCAAATTAGCACAGCCACTCTGGAAAGCAGTATGGAGATACCTCAGAAAGCTTAGAATGGAACCACCATTTGACTCAGCTATCTCACTCCTCGGCCTATACCCAAAGGACTTAAAATCAGCATACTACAGAGATACAGCCACATCAATGTTCATAGCTACTGAATTCACAATAGCCAGATTGTGGAACCAACCTAGATGTCCTTCAATTGACGAATGGATAAAGAAACTGTGGTATATATATACAATAGAATATTACTCATCCATAAAGAATGATAAAATTATGGCATTTGCAGGAAAATGGATGAAATAGGAGAATATCATGCTAAGTGAGGTAAGCCAATCTCAAAAAAACATAGGACTAATGATCTCGCTGATAAGCGAATGATGATACATAATGGGGGGTGTGAGGTTTTAGGATTAGAGTTAGGGTTAGGATTAGGGTTAGGGTTAGGTTTAGGGAGGGGGCGAACCATGGAGGAAGGAAGGAGTGTATAGGGGAAAAGAGGGGTGTGAGGGGTCGGGGGAAGGGAAAAAATAATAGAATGAATCAAACAACATTACCCTATGTAAATTTATGATTACATAAATGGTATGCCTTGACTCCATGTACAAACAGAGAAATAACATGTATCCCATTTGTATACAATAAAAAAACCAAATAAATAAAAAGTGTGCAGCAAAAAAATAATTCATAGCTTGATATTTTCTTTTTCATATTTCTATATTCCTATACTTCAATTTGGGTTGGTAATTGTGTCAATAACTTCAAGTTTCTAGTTACTGGAAGATGATATTTCACTATAATTTCTAATGAAGTGGATGACAGAGCAGTGTGTAGCAATACCTCTGTTTTCACTCTCTCTCTTTTACCCATTGGATTCTCTGATTTTTAATTTCTGTAGTTTGTTCAGGGCTTTTCAATTTTCATTTTGATCTCCAAGAAACCATCTCTGTTTCTTTGATTTTTTTGTATGTAAACTCAAACTCTGGAGAGAAAAATGAAGCAAGAGAAGGAAATTACATGGATACAGAGCAAAGTAGGATTTATGAATAAGTCTGCTTGCTGGTGATATGATCCAATATCTAGATGAACAAATATCTCCATCATAATGCTTCTCAATATAATAAAGAATTTCAGGAATGTGTTCAAATACATCATATATATATAAATAAACCACTTTCCTATATTTCTAATATGCATTTGTTGAGAAGGAAGTCAGGAAGCCTGTCCCATTCAAAATAACCATAAAAAATTCTTAGAATGAAAGGAACCAAGAAAGGGAAAGAGCTCTGTTAAGGAAACAATGCACACCAGTGCGAGTATTTGAAGACCTTAGAGGTGGAAAGGCCTCCCATGTTCTTGTACAAAGTTAATATTATCCAATGGCAAAACCTCTCAAAATGTTACACATATTCAATGAAATCTCCAACAAATACCAAAGACATTTTACAAATAAAATAAAATAAAATAAAATAAAATAAAAACAGAAAAAGGGGCTGAATATTTGTGTGTAGAAGTTACACACACACAATAGCCCAAGAGATCCTAAGCAGGAAGAGTGATGCTGAAGATATAATATTATGTGAATTCAAATTATTTGACTGAGCTATAATACCTCGAACAGCATGGTCCTGGCAACAGAAAGACATGAAGACCAATGGAATAGAATAGAAGATACAGAGACTAAATACATAAATGCTGATATCTGGTATTTGACAAAGATTTCAAATCTTGGAGAAAAAGCAGCACTAAGAAAACTCAATATCCATATGTAAAATAATAAAATAGATCACTGCCTCTAACCCTACATAATATCAACTCAAAGTGGATCACAAATCTAAAAATTAGACAGGAATCTCTGCAAATGCTAGACACAAATACTGCATCAGATTCCTGTGTAATGGCAGAGGCAAGACATCCTCAACCAGGTTACTAAACCTGTGTTTAGGTTACTAAAGTGCATAAACAAAACCAGGAATCAGTAAGGAGGACAGCATCCAATTAAAAGATTCCACACAACGTGCTCCAAGGGAGAATTGATTTCCAGAATATATGAAGAACCAAACACTTAATGACAAGACCCAAATTACACAATAAATAAATGGGAAAGAACTAAAAAGACACTTCACATGAAAAGCAGTACAAGTGGACAAAAAATAGAGGAAGCATGTCAATATTCCTAGCATCCAGGAAATGCAAATTAAAGCTACATTGAGATTTCATCTCACTCCATTAAAAGGCCAACTTCAAGAAGACAAATAATAATGAATGCTGGCAAGTATTTGGGAAAGGAATATATGCATGTATTGTTGGTGGACTTCAAATTAGTACTGCCATTGTGAAAAGCAGATTGGATATCAGGAATGGACTGCCCTATGACCCAGTATCACACTGCTCAGAATTGATCACATGTAACCAAAATCAGCACACCCCAGCGACATAACAGCATCTGTGTTTACAGCAATGCTTCTCACCACAGCTATATAGGAGAACGTTCCCAGATGCCCATCAACTGGTGAATGAATAAAGGAAAGGTGGTGTGTATACAAATTGGAGTTTCACTCAGTCACAGGGAAGAGTGAAATTAGGTCATTTGCTGGTCAAATGATGGAGCTAGAGAATGTCATGCTAAGATTCATAAGGCAGATTCAGCGGGTGAAATGTCAAGTGATTACTCACTGTTATGATTTGGATGTTTGGTGTCCCCCAAAGCTCACATGTGAGACAATGCTGGAAGATTCAGAAGAGAAGTGACTGACCTGCAAATGTCTTAACCCAATCAGTGAATGAATCCCTGATGGGATTAATTGAATAAGTATTGTGTGACTAGAGGAGACTGGCATTGGGGTTTGGTTGTGGGATATATAATTGTATCTGTAAAGTGGGGTCTCCTGTCTGTTTACTGATGATGCAAGTTGCTTCCTTCTGCCACACACTACTGCCATGATGTTCTACATCACCTTGAGACCCAAGTAATTGATCTGGCCTTCTGGGGACTAAGACACTAAATATGATCCGTCAAATAATTCTTTCCTCCTAAAATTTTTCTTTTCAGATTCTTTAGTCACAGCACTGAAAAATTCTGACTAAAAGAGAAATGGGTACCAGGAGTGGGGTCATTGCTTTGATTAACGTGACCACATGGTTCAGAATCTTTTGGAGCTTCCTGGAATTCGTTGTAGGAATTGTGAGATGCTTAGAAATACAATCTGGAAATGCTTTAGATTGTTGTAAGCAGAGATTAATGGTCAATTCTGGTGGTAGCTCAGAAGACAACAATAGGCAACAGAACTGGGGCCAGTGAAAAACAGGTCTGAAGAGGATTCAGAAAAGGAGGAAACTATTGTAATTGAAATAAAGACCATTTGTGTTTAGTTTGGCTGAGAAATTGTCTACATTTTAATCATGTCCAGAGGCTTTCTATGAGGCTGATTTTAGAATCAAAGGAATTCTTACTCTGGCAGAAGAAATGTCTAGGCAGCAAAGCATAGCACTGAGGAAGTGGCATGGATATTACTGGCTGCATTTAGCCAAGTGTATTGGAATAATCAGCAGCAGAAAGCAGAGAAAAAGGCTTTTTAAAAGGTGGACTTGAAAGGCAGGAGTAAAACAAGGGTTAAGTAAGTTGCAGCTCTTAAAGACATTGAGCTATGCCTGGACCATGCCTAGAGACAATGAGAAAGATGGCTTGAGGGCATCTCAGGAGCTGGCAAGACCACACCATCTCAAGCTCAAGGGAGGACAGGTGAAAATTCTCTTGAAAAGAGACCAATGGTGAAGCTTTCTTACACAAGGGGGACTAGGAAGTATTTTCAATGTGCTCAGATACTCAGACCCTCACAGGATGCTGCAGCCAGGGCCCCTGGAGGCTTGGCTACTGCTCCAGATGGCAGCTGACTTTAGCATCGACCATGTGGTGGTGGTTCTAAAGGATTGCTGGGTTCTGGAGTTATGGTGTCATGGAGGTTTCCACCAAGATTTCAAAGGAAGGCCTTGGAGGCCAGGCAGTGTGCACTGGACAGAGTCCCTGTGGTCACACCCTGAGAAGTCAACGTGTGGGGATGTGAGGAGGAAGCCGAAGCTGTGGTGCAAACTCCTCAGATTAAAAAATTCCAGTAACCTGGGACATTGTCCTGAGAAAGCAGCAGGAATTGAGCAGAAACAAGCCAACAGGAAGGACTCTAGGGCTGCAAGACACAAGGCCACAGGGACAAAGCTACCCATGACATTTGGAGAGAATATCAAGATGCTATGTTCCTCAAATTCTGGACATCCAACTATAGGACTTGCTTGCCTACTTTGATTTCAGTCCTGCTTTGGTCCTATCCCTTCCTTCTGTGCCCTATTTTTGTAAATTGAAATGTTTACTCAGTACCTTTATATGCTGGATATTTGTAAATTGGTTTTAATTTTATAGGAGCTCTCTAGGCGAGAATGCCTGAGCTCCAGAGAAATCTGTGGACTTGAAATTTGAGCAATCTCAGCACTGTTGAGACTTTTGGGACTCTTGAAAATGGACAATATATATTTTTCCTTGTGAGATGGTTGTGAGTTTTGGGAGGCAGGGTAGCATGTTATGGTTTGGATGTGAGCTGTCCCAAGAATTCTCACATGTGTGATGGTGGATGGTTCAGAGGAGAAGCGATTGGTTGTAAATGTCTTACCCCAATCAGTGAGTGAAACCCATATGGGATTAACTGAAGTGGGATGTTGTGGCTGGAGGAAATTGGAATTAGGGCATGACTTTGGGGTGTCTGTTTTGAGTCTGGAGAGTGAAGACTCTCTGCTTCCTGATCACCCTGATGTGAGCTGCTTCCTTCCATCACCTCTTCTGCCATGATGTTCAGCCTCACCTTGAGCCTCAAGGAATGGAGAGCCTTCTATGGACTAAGACCTCTGAAAACATGAGGCTTCAAGTAAGCCTTTCCTCCTAAATTTCTCTGGTCAGATCCTTTAGTCAGAGCAGTGATAACAATCTGACTAAAACACTCACAAATAAATTCTAGCTGAAAAGTAAAAACAGCTGAGAGAAATCCCTGGGAACTAGAAGAGGGATCAGGGAGTAGAGAATGGAATGAGGGTGAGGTTGAGGGGCAGGAGAAGGAGGGAGGAGGAATGAAACTCTCCTCCAGGGTGAATGTCAGGGCATAAGGCCAGGGAATCCACGCTGTGGACCTGATGGGGCCATTTTTTGTAGTCCCAGATAGGTGAGGGAACGGTTGAGGATTTAGTGACCCCTGGTGTTCGTTGGGGAATCCGTTGATTGAGAGGTGGTTGAGATACTCCTCTAGGGTTACCTGCTGGCAACTGATGGGTTTTTGATTGACATGCTCTGGTCGCCTGATTCCCAGGCCGCTTGATGCCCCATACCAATCCAGCTGCTCAGACCTCCCTATCTGTCAGGACACACCAGAACCAGAACCAAGGAGACTGTACCCAAGGTCTTCTCCGACTTTTGTCACATATGTGATGGTGAGCATCTGAAAAGAGAAGGAGGCAGTCTCTCCAAGTTGGCCAATCCCCAGAGGAGCTGTGCATCTGAGATCTGAGTGTTTCCCTCTATGTCCAGCTCCCTCCTGATCTGCAGAGAATTCCCTGGATTCCACCTGCCCAGCTCTCTGTAGATCCTGGTTTGGAGAGTCATTCACAGGAGACCCAGGCCAGGATGCTGCTGTCCTAACTCTCTGCAGTGATGGACAATTTCTGTCACATTCCAGTCCAACCTCTCCACAAGTCTCACCTGGAAATGTGTCTACAGACCCAGGGGAAGCCCTGCTCTGGTATCAGGAAGTGGTGTCCTCTTTCCTTCATCTTCAGGAGGGAGGATGGAGTGAATGATGGGGACACTCTGGTCCCAGGGAAGATGAGGTTCAGGGCAGACCAGTCAAAATGCTGCCAAGAAAACATCTGTCCACTGCATTGGTGGGCACAGGACAAGACCAAACTGCCTGGACTTGGAAAACACCTGACCAACTGCAGTGGTCTTTCCTGGCTTATCTCTGTAATCTTCATGGTACTCTCCTGAGCAGCCTCTTCCTATGTAGAGCACAGTGAGCATGCCTGAGGAGCTTCCTCCTGCAGGTGAGCACCAAGTCTGCGTTCTGTCCTTTCCTGAACCATGGTGCTGCACTTTGCTGGCTCCAGTGTGAGGTCAGTGACCATCCAGTGGAAACCAGACCCCCTATGCCCAGTCCAGAGACTGAGCCAGGGCCAAGAGGTGCTGCATCTGTCCCCTCCTCAAGTGACCCTGCAGCACCCTGCAACACAGGCACCTCGTGAAGGATTCCTGATTTTATTACTTGGACGTTGAGAGTCGTGAGCTCCAGGGTTGTGTCACATCTCTGTGAAGGAAGTGAACAGGACAGCACCTGAGCCCTGGCCCTCTGGGGCCAGCCATTATATTGACACCAGCAGGACACTTCAGCCCTCCACTTGACAGCTGTGAGTAGCACATCAGACTAATGAGCTTCATGTACCCATTTTATCAAGTATTAACTCTGCAAGCTCATGAAGCTCAATCTTATGGCCTGGAGGTCATAACAAGGTCCTCTGAGTAATGCATTCACCAGCTCCAAACAGAAACCTGCAAACAAAAATGTTGCTAAACCTTCTGAGTCTGATTGTCTGCTGACCACCATTATTTAAATGAAATTCTAATACAGGCCATAGGGGCAAAGCAGGGCCTAGGGGACTCATTATCTCCCATGATGTTCCTGATGGTCACAATGTTGAAGTCACTAAATCCAGTTCTTAGCACAGGCTGCACCTCTGACAACCCTCACTTCATGGTGGGGAAATTACACCTGCTCTCTCAGCACTGCTGCAGGTCCACAGTAGATGGTCATTCACTGCAGCCACCTGCTGAGCATGGGCTGTCCTGGAGGTGTTCCTCCTGCTAACAGAACAGACTCCAGTCTACCAGCCTCTCCCAAGGCCCACTGCCCCAGTCTCTGTAAGACTCCCTCTGCTCTGTGCACCTCGGGGATGACTGTTTAGATTATAATTGTGAGACAAGGGTTCCTATCTGTCTGTGCCTGACTGATGACACTCACTGGTGTCCTGAGGTTCCCTTGTGTTGTCCCAAATGAGAGTCACCATGGTTAATGGCTGAGTAGCATTCCATGATTACTCAGGTTCCCCTTCTCCTGGTGAGAGCACAGGTCTCTGCTGTACCCCAGCTGGGGTGAACAGCGGTGCTGTCAGCATGGAATGGAGGTGGGGGTTCCTCCTCCTAATCATGGAACTGAAGGCAGAGCTGAGGATCTTGTTCATCACTCCCTGGACCAGACAGTACTAACTGTTTCTTAAGCACAGCTCAGGTGCCTCACCTTGTTGAGATTCAGGACCAGAGACAGTCCTGGTATCTCACAGCAGAGAGGAGAGACAGGGGCTTTGGGAAAAGAAGCTTCCTACTGTGTGCACACTACCCTGCCTCCACCCTCTCTTCTGGCTCATTCCCTGACTAATTCATCCACAGATGTGTGCAGGAGAGGACCTAAGGGTCTCTTAGTATAAATGTAATACCCACAAAATCATGTAGTCAAGTATTGTTATATGGTAACTTATGACCCACAAAGTCACTGCAGTCATTCTCTTGCTGAGCACTAACCTGCTGCGCCAAGGGAAAATGCAGGGCTGATTCCTGCTGGTCACTGGTCACATGTGAAATGGCACCTTGAGTCATAGAGGTTCTTATAATCTATTTGGTATCTTAGGTCCACCTACATCTCCTTATGCAGGACTTGCAAGGAATAAGAAAAAGTGTTTCCACATTCTTCCTGTCTCTTGAAGGCACTGAACGCCCAAGATCAACTTTCACATTCTGAGGTGTGACAGAAGTATCCTGATGTGAGAGAGTTTCCTGCTTAGCCCGAGCTCAGGGCCATGCATAGTTCAGTCTCCTTTTAAAATGTTGCTCTTGGCAGCAGTTTTTAAAAAAAAATTATTGCAGGAATGCAGTAATCCAGCTACTACATATATCTACATGGCCACCACACCAAATTGGAGTGTGTCAACACTTTCCAGAGCACCCTCTGTCTCAGAGAAGTTGATTGTCTCCCTCTTACTATAGTCATCAAATTTTTACTTCATTAACCTTGAGATCATAGCGAACATGATGTGAGGTGTCCCCCAAAAGCTCATATGTGAGACAATGCAGGAAGTTTCAGAGGAGAAATGATTAGGGTAAGACCTTAACCCAATCAGTGAATTAATTGCTGATGGATAAATGAAGTGGTAGGAGGTGGGCAATGGGGCATGACTATGGGGTATACATTTTGTATCCTGAGTTTTTCTAGTGTTTTGAACATGAAGGGGTGCTGTATTATGTCAAGTACTTTTTCTGCATCTATTGAGATGATTATATGATTCTTGTGTTTAAGACTATTGATAAGATGAATTACTTTTATTGGTTTCTCTATGTTGAACCAACTCTGCATCCCTTGAATGAACCCCACTTGATTGTGGTGCATTCTCTTTTTAATGGTTTTGTATGCAACTTGCCAGAATTTTATTGTGAATTTTTGCATTTATGTTCATCAGGGATATTGTTCTGAAGTTTTCTTTCCTTGATGTGCCTTTGTCTGGTTTTGATATCAGGGCAATGCTAGCCACATAGAACGAGTTTGGAAGGGTTCCTTCCTTTTCTATTTCATGGAGTAATTTGAGAAGTAATAGTGCTATTTCTTCTTTGAAGGTCTTGTAGAACTCAGAATATCCATAAATCAAACACGTTCCTATATATCAGTAATGAATCCATTGAAACAGAAATAAAGAACACTACCCCATTCACAATCACCTCAAAATTCTCAAAGATTTGGGAATGAATCTGACAAAAGAGGTGAAAGACCTCCAGAATGAAAACTACTATACACTAATAAAGAAAATGAAGAAGACCTTTGAAGTTGGAAAGGCCTCCCATGCTCCTGGATAGGCAGAATTATTATTGTCAAAATGGCCATACTACCAAAAGCATTATACAGATTTAATGCAATTTCTGTTAAAATTGCAATGACATTCTCCATAGAACTAGAAAAGGCAATCATGAAATCCATTTGGAAAATAAGAGACCCAGAATAACCAAAGCAATCCTTAGCAAAAAAAGTGGTGAAAGAAGCATCACAAAATCAGACCACAAACTATACTACAGTGCTAAAGTAGTAAAATCAGCATGGTATTGGCACCACAACTGACATTTAGACCAAGGGCACATGAAGAGAAGACAGAGAGACAAACCCCATCAATACAGGTATCTCATACTAGACAAAGGTGCCAAAACGTTTCACTGGAGAAAAGAGAGTGTATTCAAAAAATGGTGCTAGGATAAATGGAAATCCAAATGTAATGAAATGAAATTAAACCCTTCTCTCTCACCCTGCAGAAAAATCAACCCACTGTGGATCAAAGATTTAGGCACTAGAACAGAGACCCTGCAACTGCTAGAAGTAAACATAGGCCCAAATCTTCACCATGTGGGCCTAGGATTTGACTTCTTAAACAAGATCCCTAAAGCAGAAGAAGTTAAATAGTGAATCAGTAAATGGGATAGATTCAAACTCAAAAGCCTCTTCACGGCAAAGGAAACTGTTAATATTGTGAAGAAAGAGACTACAGATTGGGAGAAAATCATTACTACATGCACCTCAGATAAAGTATTTATGTCCAGTGTATATAAAGAACTCAAAAAGCTTAACACCAAAATAACCAAATAACCTAATCAATTAATGGGCTAAGGAACAGAGCACACACTTCACAGAAGAAGATATACAATCTATCAACAAATGTATGAAAAATGTTCATCATCTCTAGCAATTAGAGAAATGCAAATCAAAACTACTCAAAGATTTCAACTCAGTGTAATCAGAATAACAATTATCAAGAATAAAAGCAATGGTAAGTGTTGGTAAGGATGTGGGAAAAGGGTACAATCATACATTGCTCTTGGGAATGCAAATTGATGCAACCATTATGGAAAGCAGTATGGAGATTCCAGAGAGAACTTGGAATGTACCACCATTTGACCCATTTATCCCACTCCTCATATTACACTCATAGGACTTAAAATCAATATACTACAGTGACATAGCCACATCAATGTTTATAGCACTTCCATTCCCCATAGCTAAACTATGGAAAATACCCAGATGCCCTTCAATGGGTGAATGGTTAAAGAAAATGGGGTGTGGATATATAATTCATTACTCAACTTCAAATAAGAATGAAATTATGGCATTTACTGGTAAATGAATGGAGTTAGAGTAGATCATGCTAAGTGAAATAAGTCAAATGCAAAAAACGAAAGGTCAAATGTTTTCTCTGACATGTGGATGCTAATTCACAAGGGGGTGGGATAGTGAAGAATAGAGTTCTTTATATTAGGTAGAGCAGGTGAAGGAAGGGAAGGACTATGGGTGAAGAAATGATAGTAGAGTGAAGCAGACATTTTTACCTAATGTATATGTATGTCTTTATGACCAATGTGATCCTACAACTTGTATAATCAGAAAAATGAGAAATTACACTTCATTTATGTATGATCTATCAAATGTATAAATAAATTCTACATTCAATTCCAACTAATTAGAACAAAAAAACAAATAAAAAATCAATAATGCATTTAAATTTAACAAAGTAAATAAATAAATACATTTTTTAAAAATGTAAAATAAACATTAGATTGATAGAAGGAAAACTAGGAGAGAAGGAAGGGTGCACCCAGAGAGGACAGAGTGGAGGATGGGAGGAAGGACTGGGGCCTGAGAGGTAAAAATTATGTTCACTGTTGTGGGATTATGTCAAACGATCCCTCCCAATATGGTTATTATGTATAACCATATTGCACTAATTGAAATATAAAGAAGAAACCATATAAAAATAATTTAATAGTAATAATCATAAAAATAGTATGTTGACTGATTTGTGTCAGAGGCAAAATCAATGAAGATTTAAAATTTATTGTCTTAAAACTGCTGCATTTAAAATATTAAACAACGGATACACAAACCTCCATTTAAAAACATTCAGAACAATCATCTGAATCTCAGAGGGGACATTAGTCCATTAATAGATTGGCATTTTCTCATCCTGAGCCCCTCCCATGTGCGTCTAGTCCATATCACCCAGTATTTTGGACTCACTTTGCTCTTCCCATTTTCACCCATCACCTTCTTCCCCTGCTTCCCAATCATGTTTCCTTTCTCTTTTTCTTTCTTTTCCCTATACATTTTATTAATTTTATGAAAACTTCTGGTTAAATTTATGTTTCCAATACTAATGTGCCTAGTATTTAGTCTGTATCATATTCCATTCACCCACACTCCACCTGGGTTCACAGAATTGCAGAGTTCATGAGTAATTCCATTTATAGTACATAGTAGTATATGGCTTACCTTCAAACTATGCTGTTTATATGCAGAATATTCTCTTTCTAAGAAGTACTGGAGATTTGAATGAACAATTCGACTATAATGAGCTAAGATTCAGTGAGTACACAGGACAAAAAGAATCCCCCACAATAGAGAAAAAGGAATCAACTCAAAAGATGCAGAAAAGTAAGACCTCTAAAGACACAAGAAAACAGAAAATCAAGCCCTCTCCTCCAATTTACAAATTTCAAAGAGGAAACCCCACACATAGAAGAGAAGGAAATTTAAAACATAACTATTTCAATTATTTAATTATTTAAAATATAATTATTGAAAGGTGAAGTACATTAAAATTGATCTAAGGAATGGATTAATGGAGAAAAGACAAGAATTGAATGATCATTTCAGTAAAGAACTTGAGATTCTGAGATGAAGCCAACCAGAAGTCTTGGGAAAAATAGACACCATAAATCAACTAAAATTCTATTGAAAATATCACGGATTCAATTACATAAAAAACAAAATTGTGGCTCAAAGACAGGCTACATAAATGTAAAATTTCAGTAAGCAATAAAGATACAAAGATGAACACCAGAATACACAAGAACACTGGGACAACTTTAGGACAGCAAAGTTCACACAGCTTCAATTGGATTTGAAGAAGAAATGGAGATAGGGGTAAATTGCAAGAGGAATCATTTCAATGAAGTGATACTAGAAAAACTTACAAATGTCCAAATGGAGATGCACACCTACATGTAGGAAGCATATCATACCAAATTAAGTCCAAAAAGAATCTCTTACAAATATACCACAATCAAAATACCAAAACGATGTACAGAGACAGGATATTGATAACTACAAGAGAAATATACAAGGACATATAAAGAGGTAAACAAATAAAGCACATTTCTGTCTTCTCAGCTGAGACACTGAAAACCAGAAGAGCTTGAAATGATACATGCCAAACTCTAATTGAAAGCAATTCCCACCATAATTACTGTATCCATCAGAGCTATCATTAAAAGCCAAACAGGAAATAAAAACTGTCCATGATAGGGATAAATCAGGGATAAATTAAAAGAATTCATGTCCTCTAGGCCAGCACTTCAGAAAATACTTCCAGAACTACTACACAGAGAAGAACTTCAAACAAACCCCAGAACTCCAACAGGAAGAAGCTGCTAGAAAAACAGTGAAGCTAAATGAGAGCAAATTTACTACATGAGACAATTCAAAATCTCAGAAAATAAACATAAAAACATAAATAAAACAGAAATATTAATGTAAAAATATACATAAAGAATAAGCATCTCTCTATGATAACTCTGATTTTAAATGATCTCATCTATCCTATGAAAATATATAGACTGCCAATGATATTTTTTAAAAAGTTCCAACTCGATGCTGTGAGTCTCATAAGAAATAGTTCCACAGGTATAAGAAAAACATGAGAAAAGTCATGCAAATGAAGGGAAAACAGAAAGAAGCCTAGCTACACCATATCCACCAAGCATACATCAAATGCAAATAAAGTAGAATGCCCAAGTTATGTTCCCAAATACTCACAAAGGGTAAAGGCCAAGAATACTATATAACTATAGTAAATATTTATGCCCCAACATTGATGCACCTAATTTCATAAACTCAACACTTATTGACATTGATTCTCAGATAGAATCCAATGGAATATTCATGGTTATTTCAAAATATGTGTTCCACCAAGAACAGAAGATCCAGATGCAAAAACAATAAAGACATTTCTGAACAAAACAATAAATCAAATGGACCTTAGAGACACCTATACAGCATTTCCAAAGAGAATATCTTAATTCCCTTTCTTCTCACCAACTCATGGAATATTCTCAATAATAGATGATAATGTAGTACATAACGCAAGTCTTAAGACATACATAAATGCTGATATCATCCTTTGTATTTTATGATATCATAATGAAATGACATAACAATCAGTAGCAAAAAATCTACAGAAGACTCACAAACACAGAGAGATTAATTGAACCATGCTCTTGATTGTGGATTGAATAACAGAACAAATGAGAGGATATATGAATTTTTAGAATTAAATATCAACGACAATAGAGCATACCCAAATCTTTGGAATACTATCAAAAAATTTCATAGAATACAATTCATGGTGTTAAATGATAAGCTTATAAAAGAGAAAGATCCTAAATAAGCAATCTACTGTTTTATCTAATAACCTTTGGAAAAGCAGAAACAAATCAATTCTCTGATCACTAACAATGAGGGTATGGTTAACATTAGTGACTAACTAATGAAATAGTGAATGAAAATTCAGAGGACCAATGTACCAAAGAGATTCTTTAAATATAGATCAGATGGACCAACCTTAGTCAAACTAACTAAAAGTACAAGAAAGAAAAAAATAATGAAGAAAATTGCAGAAGAAAAAAAAAGATGTCATCAGAGATAACACTGAAATTCAGATGACAATTCAGTACTATTTTGAAGTCAAATATTCCAATAAGATGGAAAATATAGAAGGCACAGAAAATGACTAGCATGTAGGATCCACCCAAATTGAAACAAGAGGATGTATAACATAAACACACCCATATCAACCAGAACCAGTGATAATATTCCAACAGAGAAATCCCTGGAGCACTTGGACATTCCTACTGAGTTCTACCAGAAATTTAAAAGAAAAAGTACTGCCTATCCCACACAAATTATTTACTGAAATAGAACTGGAGGGAAAACGCTCAAATTCACTCATAAATCAAATATCACCTTTACACTGAATCCAGATAAAGACACATCAATTAATCATGATTGCAAACCAATATTCCGAATGAACGTAAGTGCAGAAATCCTCAATAAAAGAGCAATTGACACTTAAAATTTTAAGTGGACCTTACATCATGATAAACTTTATTGGATCCAGGGATGAAAGATTGATTCAACATACAGAAATCAATAAATGTAGTTTATCCCTAAAATAAAATTAAGGACAAGAATGACACAATTATCTCAATAAAGGATGATCAAAGGTTTTGGAAAAATCTGGCTCCCATCATGTTAAAATTATCAGAAATAAAGATAGAAGGATCCTGTAACAATATCTAGAATACTACATATGACACACCCAAAGCCAACATCACAGAGAATGGAGAAAAACAGAAAACATTTCCTCTTCAATCAAGAACAAGACAAGAAGAGCTTCTCTCACCAATCTGACGTATTATAGTTCTTGAAATTCTAACAAGAGCAAAAAGGCAAAAAAATGGAGAATTCCAAATAGGAAAAGCAGAGTCAAATTCTGTTTGCTTACTAGTGGAAGGATCACATCTCTATAAAACAAAGAACCCTCACCACAAGACTTTCAGGATTAAAATTCAGCACCCATCTCTTCCTGCACTTAAGTAACGCTAAGCACATACCTTACCTTTCAGTTTCCTTACGGGCACAATGGGGATGGAGTTCACTCTCTAGGGTCCTTCATGTTCTAACACTCTGTGGAATTTGACTTTGCTTTCAATGAGTTCATAGTAAATTCTTTGAGCCAAGATCTCACTGTTTAAAGGCTCCAGAGGGAGACCATTCAATAGAGCAGAACACAGGGTCCAGAACAGGATGCCTTAACCTACCATGTCCTGGTAACTATGGAAAAAGTCTTGGCATAGGAGAGAAGTGGCCCCTGTCATTCTGACAGTCTCTGTGCATGTCTGCCTCCCAAAGACCATGCTTAGAACTCACTAGAATTTCCTTTGATTACTATCCAGCACAATTGTTTCCCTCTTCTATGTAAATACCTTACTCATGTTGGGACTAATGACACATTAACTAACTCAGGCTGACTCCTTACTTCCTGGTGAGTGAGCAGGATCAAGGCTCAAAGGCGATTTCAAAGGTTCATGAGATAAACCGGAACACCCTCAGGGATTGGTTAAAGACTGTTCCGCGAACATGATCAGCTCGTGTTTGCCATATAGTCCAATGGAATTGTCACCTGCGTGAACCCCCCAGCCTTGCTGACCTTTAAGCTGATTGGTTCCCGCCTAGTCCCCACCCTACATAAAAGCTATGGGATTTCCTCAATAAACGAGTTCCTGCTGTGACGGGTCTCCCTGACACATCTGATTGTCCTCCGCCGGAGGGCTGGGGAGCGGGCGGTCAGTTGGCCTTACCTATCCCGGTCTGACCTTGTTGGGGAGTGTCCCCTTCCCTTGCCACAGGACGAGAAGGGCAAGGGGGCTTAAGATCCCGACATACTCATAATCAAATGGCCATGTGAATGGCTCTAAAGACGGGTGCTGGTGGATTTTTAGAGACTTTATAGGACAAGGTGACATCCCATGAGTGCCCATAACTAGAGCAGAATTTCTCCAATAAGCTGGTGGTGTCAAGTGGAGAGCAAGCTTCCCAGGTGCTGAGAACCCTCAGAGGCTCCCCACTGTGGCAGACTGCCTTTGTCCTCCTGAGCAGGGTGGTGGGCTCTTGAGTGGTCTGCTTTGAGTTCACAATGAAGCTTAGAAGTGTTTCCCCAAGGTGTGTTCCCCTGGTGTGGAGAAGGGGTCATGCATATGGATGTGGAAGCCACCTCCTCTGGGTGGCCTGCCATGAGTTTTAGCTGATTTTGGCATTGCATCTGACCACCTCTAGGCAGGGCCTTTCAGATCCTGGGAGATGGTAGGCCTTGGATTCCAGAGCTCCCTGAGGTCAAGGTCTGTTCTTGAGAACTGGGGACATAGTCTCACTCCAAGATGGGTAAATGAAGTACAGGACCACGTGTAATTAAGTCATGAGGAGGTGGAGTCATCACGTGTCACAGAGGAAAACAGATCAGGGAAGACTTTCTTTTCAAAGTTCCTGTAGTTATTTCAAGGAATGCTGGGTGGGCCAAACCTCCTGGATATGTCATGAGAAAAAAATGAGGAAAGTGTAAATGACACAAAATAGTAGGTGGGTATCTTCCAGGAGTCAGTGACGGCACTTCCTGTGGGTTGGACAAGCACATCATCCCTGTCTTTCACTACCATTTGCATCCGTGTCTCCCAGGGTCAGTAGTGTCAACATATTCTGCAGCACTCCGGTTTAGACCTGCCTCATGATGAAGCTTCTCACACCCCTGTGATGGCTGAGATTTCTCAAGTTCTCAGAGGACTTCTGAGATCCTGCCTGGCTCTGGGTGTGCACAGCTGCACAATGGGGACTCCCTGCAGAGATCAGCCTGCTACTTTTCTCTGTTTAACTCTCTCTTTCCTTCTATCCTAGAGCAGGTAATAAAAGAGGAGTTGTTAATGTCCTCATTTGATTAGTCAGTGATATGGTGGGAAATCAGATATATTAAAGTCTATTCTGAAAAGTGATCTGGGGTAATCTGGCTCTGATGAGGAGGTCACGGCAGGAGTTCAGGACCGTGGAGGGCTTGGTGCCCACACAGAGGCCAGATACCTGTGGTGGCTGCAGTGACAGCACCTCCAGGGAGGGAGTCTAATGGCGCTGACTGTCAGGCAGGAAATGTCCTGGGCTCCTATAGCTGCAGAACCACCTGCAGATGATGAAGGGGATGTTGGCACAGAGCAGAGGCTGAGGAGGCTCCATCTGAGCAGAGTGCACCCACAGAGGAGAGCTAAGAGAAAACCCTCACCACACCATGCTGTGCCCTGGAGAGAAACACTTACAAAGAGGAGGACAGTGTCCAAGTCTTGAGCAATGGCAGAATCCAGCTGTTGGAGAGGCCTGGAAAGTAGGGAGGTGGGAAGAAGTTTGACAAGCTCAAGTTTTCAGGTACCACATGACTCATAGACAGGGGACCCTCCAAGGAATCCTGAGAGTGCAGGGACCTTGATAGGTAAAAGGCCCTAGGATTGGAGTGAACTGGAAAGCTCCTCACCCTCAGTACTGCCTGTCATACTCCAGACAGATCCCACTGGGTGTAGTGAGGGTGGAAAATCTTTAGCAGAAATGCCAATCACAGTGCACACCTCAGCATTCACACTGGAGTAAGCCTTTCAGATGCAGTGAATTTGAAGTGGTTTAGGGGAAATTCTATACCGGTTCAGCATCAAGGGTTCCATGGAGAGGAAAGACTTATGAGTGCAATGACCTTAGGAAGGTCCACAGCCACAGGTCCTGACTAATTATTCATTGGTGGGTTCACACTGGAGAAGGGCCTTATTAGTGCAGTGAACTTGAGAAGGTCCACAGCCACAGCTCCTTTCTAATTAATCGCTGGTGAATTCACACTGGAGAATTCTGATGAGTTCAGTGACTGTGGGAAGGTCTACAGCCACAGGCCCTAGTTAATTAATCATTAGTGTGTTCACAGTGAAGTAAGGCCTTGTGAGTACAGTGACCTTTGGAAGGTCTACAGTCACAGGTCCTGGCTATTTAATCTTTGGTGGGATCACACTACAGAAGGCCTTGTGACTACAGTGACCTTGGGAAAGTCCACATCCATAGGTCCTGGCTAATTAACCATTGGTGGGATCACACTGTGGAAGTCCTTGTTTGTACAATGAATTTGGGTAGGTCCACAGACACAGGTCCTGGATAACTAATCTTTGTTGGGATAACACTGGAAAGGTCTTATGTGTGCAGTGACCTTGGGATGGTCTACAGTCACAGGTCCTGGATAACTAATCATTGGTGGGATCACACTGCGAAAGTCCTTTTGAGTGCAGTGACCTTGGGAAGGTCTACACCATCTGTACAGGTTAATAATCATTGGAGATTCACACTAGAGTGGGCCTTATATATGCAGTGAATATGGGAGTTTTAGAGCTGCAGTGTTTCTAGTTTTCACTGGAGCATTCATACTGAAGCATTCACAATGGAGAAAGGCCTTAGAGTGCAGGAAGTGTGGAAACCCCTTAAGCCAGACTTTCTCCTCATTCAACAGAAAGTCCACATCGTGCTTCAAATTTGGGACACTCTGTTGGCACCCTACAACTTTCCACCCCTCTGGAGAGGATGTGGAACTCACAAGCTTTGAGAAAGCAGATAGTGAGGGAAAGATTGAAACCCTGTTCTGCTATGACTCAGCAAACCTCACAGCCCCAAGAAGCCTTGAGGGGACAGTAAGTGCAGAGAGAGGCAATGGCCAGTGATGCCACCTTTTTCCACACCAGCACTTCCATATGGGAGAGGCCGTAGGTGTGACCTGACACAACAGACAAGTTCTGAGTGTAGCCTTTGTGTTAAGCCATGACTGAACCTCAGTCCTGCACACAGCACAGAGAGTACAGCAAGGAACAGCTGGTACCCTGCTCCTCCCAAGATTGCAGCCCTGTGCGTGGGCTCCAGGGAGAGGGAGTGATCCGGGTCACACATGTTGCATCTCCACCCAGCTGAGCCAGGAGGCAGGAGAATCCCAGTGCTCTTGGCTAAGGAGGAATGACACTTGCTCTTCATCCTCAAGGTTAGATTTTCCAAAGATAATATTTCCCTTCTTGTAAAAAATTTATTCTAACAAATATAACATGTACTCAGGATTGACAATCATTGATTGAGGCAAACTTTAAGGATAAATAAAGAAAAGTAGAAAACTCATTTAGGGGCGAGAGGGAAATGGGAGACTTAAGCTTGGACAGTCCCTCTCCCTGTAGGTGATGGCCACTGTTGAAGATCAAGCCTGCTGTGAACTAGAGAGCCCGGAAAACCTCAGCCAGAAGTGCAGGCTGAAGAAAACCAGAGACAAGCAGAACCCTCACCAGACTGGAACAGACCTGGTGATGCTAAGAGACTCACGCATGGTGGGTCTTCCCAACCTGTTGTCTGTTGTGCCCACTTGCTGCACTGGTACTGGGCCCAGAGTGCCTGTGCATGTTTGTTGTGTCAATGAGGAGAAGAACTGAGTCCTCCACTTGTCCATATCTAACTACCCTGACCACTTGCCAAGACCACCTTGCACAGTGGTCTGAAGCATGGCCATAGTGGGGCACCCAATCTAGGAGTGCACAGTGAGCCTGTCCAGGTTGGATTGCTGAGTGTCCATCCGTCTCCTCAGCACCAATGACCTTCTACATTGTTCTCTGGAGCATGTCTGAATGACCCAAGGTCCCTTGGTGGTGGCTTGGAGGAGATGTGTCCTGACTAATAAAGACAGACATCACATGCAGGATCTGATGGGGGTCCCCTACCATGTCAGAACTTCTCCTCTGGTCCTTTTGCCTGTGGAGATCTCAGAGGGGGGAGGAGGATTTTTCAGATGTTACCATGAAGGAGTCTCCCATGGGGTTTATCTGATGCTGTCCTCATGGTAAGAGAGGGGTTAGGGTGAATATCATGGGAGACTCATTCCCAACTCATCTCATCAGGGAACTTGAGAATGTCCACAGCCACATGGGGTGGATTTGCATTGTCCTCTTCATTACCTGCTAGTGACAGGTGTGGCAGGATTTTGCCACTGTCCAAGGAGCTCTTGAGAAGTAGAATTCTAAGCCCAAATCCCATTCAAAGAATCGGAGTCAAAGAGGAGTCTTCAAAATTTGCATGTGATTCTCCTTGGTTGCAGACATATCTTCACCCCAGTATTAGCTAAATCATGTATTTAGGTCAGAGTGAGCTCCTGAGAACTTATCTATATGATGGTATGTAATCCCCTATTGTGTTAGGCAACTTGTACACAAATCTTCAAGCTTTCTGCTGTGCACAACCATCCAGCAAGATCTGCTGTATTTTCATATGTCCCCATCCTAGTCATGGTTGCAACTCGACCTGGCAAGACCGAGCATGAAGATGGGAGCAAAGGGCACACCATTTCATAGATGCCTTCAAGGCAGGAAGTTTGCCCTACAGAGTCTTTCTGGATTGCTATAGTCAGATGAGAACTTAAGAAGATGGAGTTCTGAGACCCAGGCCACCTCTGCAATTTCCTGAGTGTTTCAGGCTGGCCATACAGACAGCCTGCCCATGCACCACTCAGGTCCAGTTCACATGCTCACCTGCCTTTCCCCAGAGAGTTCACCATGCCAATGATATTCCCTTCTGGAACTCTTCAGAAAAGTACTGGATAGCTGGAAACTGAAGGGCAGGACACATTAAGAGAGCAACACCCTGACATGAGGGCACCTGCCTGACCTGGGATGCAAGGACAACTGCAGGAGCAGCTCAGTGTGGTTCCTCCTCAGCACAGTAGAGGCCAATGTTACAAGAACTTCTTAGCAAAAGCAGAGACAAAACTGGTTGAAATCCAGTACTTTCCATGAGGAAAGCAATCAGCAAGTTACTCATAGGAGGAACAGCAGTGAAGGTCATTGTTAAGAACATGCAGTAGATCCTGCTTCAGTGGGAGAACTTGAGGGGTTTCCCTGAGACATGGACTGGGGCAAGGTTGGTCCCTCAGCCTTTCTCTTCCACAAGGACTGAGAACCTGCTCCAGGGATTAGACAGTAAGAATGTTGAAAATCATGCAAGCCAGAAAGGAAGAGATAAACTATATCTGTTGTCTGATGATGTGAACATGTAGAGTCAGAATCAGAAATAGTAAACCAACAGAAAACACCCTAAAGTAAAGAACAAAGTGAAGAATCAGTCAGGGTGAAGGAAAGAACTTCAGGAGCTTCTACACAGCACAGGAGACAAGAAAGTGCTTTGGAGAGAGAGCCTAGAGATCAGGTGAACACCTCTGCCTTACTCCTCAGAGAGGCGATTATACCCAGAAAGTATAAGGAACTCAAAAACTTTAACATTCAAAAAAATCATTCAATTAAGGGGTGGTTAACAGATCTGAACAGGCACTTCCCAAAAGCAGAAATAGAAATGACAAACAAATATTCACTTTTTTTTGTTACAGGGGATGGAACACAGGGACTTATGAGCCCTGAGTCACAGCCTCAGCTCTATTTTGTATTTTATTTAGAGACAGGGTCTCACTGAGTTGCTTAGCACTTAGTCATTGCTAAGATTGGCTTTGAACTCATGATTCTCCTGCCTCAGCCTCCCAAGTTCGGTCTCAAAGACCAACAATTATTTGAAAATATTTCATATTTCTAACAATTAGGGATATTTCAATGTAAATGACCATGAAGTACCTTCTCAGTTCAATGAGAATGGCAGCAATCAAGAACATAAACAATAATGAGGCTGGAGAAATCGTGGGAAGGTACACTCACACTCTGTTGGTGGGACAGCAGATGAGAATAACCATGAGGAAGGCAGTGGGGAGACCCCTCAGAAGAACAGGGATGAACTGGATGGACCCAGCAGTGCTGCTCCTTGGTATTTATCCCAAAGACCTAAAGCCAGCATGCCAGACTGACACAGCCAGTTCAGTGTTTATACAGTGCGCTTCTCAAGAGCCAGGCCGTGGAACCAGCCCACATGCCCATTGATAATGAATGAATAAAGAAAACATGGATTATACTAAATGCAGCCCCACTCAGTCATTAGCAAGAGTGAAAATATGGTGAAAGGAAGGAGCTGGAGAGCATTAGGGCAAGAGAAATAAGAAAAGCTCACAGTCAAGATTGAATGTTTTCTGTCCTATGTGGAAACCAGAGCAAATAACAAAAATAAAGACAAATGGAATCCTAAGAAAATAGAAGAGATGAGTGGAGAAGAGGAAGGAGACAAAGGGTGAGGGAGGAGGGCCAGAAGAAGAGAGGAGCCAGGGAGGGGACTGAGCAGATGTGAATGGTCAGCTCTGCCCAAGTGTGCATCCTGCTCATGGAGGGATGTGCCACAGAGAGGCCCTCATATAGAGATATGTTGTTAATTTAGAGGAAGCTGTAAAAACACAGAAGAAAGGTCAGTAGAGGAAAGAAAACAGGGTGGGAGGAGGAGAAAAAAAAAGAGTGTCATGGTTCATTTGAATTGTCCACTGATTGGAATAAGAGATGTGGATGATGAAGAGGCTTTTGAGTGACTGATGTGTGCCTAGTAATGATTGGCATGTGGGATATTGAAGTGAAATTGAAACCGTCCCAAAGTATGGGGAGCATCACCCATTAGGGTGGTGACTTGGATGAATAAAAGTTGGAAGAACAAGGAAGCAGCAGCAGATACAAGCTCCATTCTTCTTTTAATATATACCTCTATATTATTTATTTACCTTTGGTGCTGAAGATGGAACAAAGTGTCTCACACGAGTTCTTGATTGCTTTGAGATCACCTGAGGTTATCAAACTTTTGTTTCTTCACTCTTCCTAAGTGGAATCTGCCAGGGATTCTCCGGGAAGATTCCAGAAGGTTCAGTCTCAGACTAGGGTAGCAATGTTGATACATTAGTTCTGGGGATTCAGCCTCTTGGACTTCACAGCTACTGGTTCTTTGAGCTCTGCAGCCTTCAGATGTCCATTGTGGACTATCCAGCTTATAGTCATGTAAGTTAATCTTCTAAACACCATTTTCATGATCATACTTCCTGTTGATTCTGTTCCCCTACAGAACCCTGACTAACACAAGAGGTACTCAGGAAAAAAAAGAATTTCATATTCAATGAATGTAAATGCAATGTCAAAATGAATCCCAAGATAACTGTGATGCACTAATATATAAAGAAAATATATGTGACAATACCCAGAATATTTATATTCTGAGATATCATAGACTAGAATAGACCACAAGTCCAAGAGCTTGCCCAGGAAGATGGTACATGGAGAGGCCTCCACATGCAGAAAACCAGTTCCAATCCCTCTGTGTACCTCCTCCTGGGCTGACCCTGAGCTCCCTGCTGACCCTGGAGGTCCTGCAGGGAGGTTTGTGTCTAGGCTCACACTGAGGCCTCCTCACTGTGTCTCCAGCACAGTAATATTGGCTGTTTCCTCAGCTCTTAGCCTGCTCATTTGCAGGTAGAGCCTGTTCTTCGAGTTGTCTCTGGAAATGCTGAATCACCATTCATTGAGTCAGCATGGTTTGTTTTACTTCCTTCTTTATTAATAAGCCCAACAACCTCAGTGAGTTCTGCAGAGCCAAGCAGAACCTGTTCATCCAGTAGCTACTGAAGGTGAATCCAGAGAGGCTGCACAGGAGAGTCGCAGGGACCCCCCAGGCTGCACCAGGCCTCCCCCAGACTCCACCAGCTGCACCTCACACTGCACACCTGCAAACACAGAGGCAGCCTGGTCAGGACACTCACTCATCCACTCTTTCTCTCACTCCTGTCCACTCACACACTCAGGATCTCTGTTCTCCATTAATCACCTTTGAAAACAGCCACAAGGAAAACCCAGCTGAGCACACAGTCCATGGTGAGCAGCCTGTGTTGAGTCCTGACCACTGAGTGGGATGAGCTGGAGTCCAGGGCTGGGCTCCTGTGCAGAGCTGCAGGGTCAGGGTGGCTGGTTTTTATCAGCAGAGGGAGGCCCTATATGCATGTCCTCCTGCTCTAGCAGCTCTGGGTGGAGGCCCAGGTAGTGCAGCGCTGAGAGCAGATGGGAGTGTCATGGACAGCATGGTGAGCAGAACAGCATTCAGGAACATCAGATTCCTTCTGTGATCTTTTCTCTTTGAAAATATCATCCCTCTATCTATCTATCTATCTATCTATCTATTTATTTATTTATTTAATACTTTTTCTGTTTTTTGGATAGTAGAATGCATTTATATATTTTGGTAGACGATACTTAAATGTGTATAGTCTAATTTTTCTAATTTTGTATTTTGTCAGATGACATCTGTTATATAGTCATATATATACATGAGGTGATAATATCTGTTTCACCCTGTTAGTTCAAAATTTGGGCGACTGTAGGAGGCAGAGCAGAGCAACTGAGACAAAGGGCAGCGCCAAACAGTGACCAATCAAAGCAGACAGGAAATCTCCACTGACTCATAACAGCCACCTCTCACTCAGCAGGATCCCTGCTCATTCCAGCCTATAAAGATCCTGGGCAGCAGGGGACATGCGTGATATTCTCTGACTCTCTACCTGTCTGTACCCCGGGGTACTGGGAGATTTGCCTGAGAGCCAAATTCCAATAAAGCTTGTTTCAGCCACTTTCTGTCCGATTTTATTTGGCCGCTAACCATGCCCCCAAGCTTACACATGCTACTATCCTGATTTATATTTACAAACCACCTAAAATATTAGATGGAGGAATCAGGGTTAACTCCATGGTGCAAATGTAAAACCCCACAGAGGCATGAGTTACCTCTGTCCAGCAGCACATTTCTGGCAAGAGTGACTGAGTATTTGGTCTTTGTTCTCATCCTGGACCTGACTGCTCACATGACCATCTTCCAGTTGCCAGCTGCACACACCTGGTGAGGTCCTCTGACCTGTCCTGTATTGGAAATTCCCTGTGTGTCTTCTCCCCTTTGTTGCTCCCTGCTATCCAGGGATGCATGCAGCTGTGGGCCTCAGAGGCACCTGCAGTGGGAAGGCTGTGACTCCCTGTGAAGGCCTCCTTCAGCTCAGAGAATCCAGCTTGCACAGAACCATCAGGAACACATGCTGCTGGCATGTGTGTTGGGCACAGGGTCCAAATGTGGACAGGGAGAAATCCAGCCTGTGACCTCACATTCAATTGTCATGAGCTGAGTGCATATGGATGTAACTGGAGCAATTGAATTGTGTGATTGTTGAATTACATCAAATCAACCAGCTGTCATGTGAGAGTAATAGGCATGAATGAAAACGGGGAAACGCATCAGGAAAAGTCCAAGAATTCTTGTCTTCAGAGACATCATGGATTAATACAGAGAAATACAGTGAGCTCCACTTGGAGGGTGGTACATTCAGAAGCCCCCAGGTGCAGAAATCAACACAAGTCTCTCTGAAGCTGCTCCTGTGTGAATCTGAGTCCCCTGTGTGCTGAGCGCCCCCTGCTGGCCCTGGGCACTCTGCAGGGAGGTTTTGTCTGGGCTCACACTGAGGTCCCCTCACTGTGTCTCTAGCACAGTAATAGGTGGCCGTGTCCTCGGTTCTCAGGCTGCTCATTTGCAGGTACAGGGTGTTCTTGGAGTTGTCTCTGGAGATGGTGAATCGGCCCTTCACAGAGTCTGGGTAGTAGGTGCTACCACCAGTACTGCTAATTGTTGCAACCCACTCCAGCCCCTTCCCTGGAGCCTGGCGAACCCAGCTCATTCCATAGCTACTGAAGGTGAATCCCGACGCTGCACAGGAGAGTCGCAGGGACCCACCAGGCTGAACCAGGCCTCCTCCCGACTCCACCAGCTGCACCTCACACTGCACACCTGCAAACACAGAGGCAGCCTGGTCAGGACACTCACTTGTCCACTCTTTGTCTCACTCCTGTCCACTCACACACTCAGGATCTCTGTTCTCCATTAATCACCTGTGAAAACAGCTACAAGGAAAACCCAGCTGAGCACACAGTCCATGGTGAGCAGCCTGTGTTGAGTCCTGACCACTGAGTGGGATGAGCTGGAGTCCAGGGCTGGGCTCCTGTGCAGAGCTTCAAGGTCATAGTGGGCTGGTTTTTATCAGCAGAGTGAGGACTTATTTGCATTTCCTCCTGGTATATAGCAGCTCTGGATGGAGGCCCAGGCAGAGCAGCACTGAGAGTAGATGGGAGTGTCATGGGGCAGAATGGTGGACATAGTAGCTCTCAGGAAAGTATAATTTATTTTGTGTATATTTTATGATTTGCAAAGTTCATCCAATAATTACTTTTACATATGAACAAAATCATGATAGAGTAATTAACATTAAACCCATAATTGAATTGTAGAATCACACACAGAAGCATGAGTTGTGAATCACTGTGTCCTACAGCTCATATCTGGAAAGAGTCAATTATTTGTGCTTTGCTTGCATCTTGGACATGACTGCTTTCCTGACCTTCCTAAAGTGCTCTGGTGGACACACCTAGTGACATCCTCAGAGTCTTCTATTGTGTGCATGACCTGGCATTTGGAGGGAGGGGGCTTACTCATGCTGGAGCAGACTGTGGATGGGGACACTCAGAGCACAGGAGATGTCATGGTGTGCAAACTCCATGCTCTGTGGTAATTTTCCCTGAGCTCCCCCTGCAGGACCCAACCTTTCTGTGGTGCCAAGCTCCCTGTCATTGTCCTGAGCTCCCTGGTAGTCTTGATGTTCCTTTTGGTCCTGAACAACCTGCTGGTTCTGAGTTCTCTCTCCTGGTTATGATCCCCACTGCTGACCCTGAGCTGACAGTTTTTCCTGAGCTGCCTGCTGTCCCACAGTGTCCCCTGCTCGTCCTGAGCTTCTGCTGGTCTTGATGCCCCTATTGGTCCTCAGCTACCAGCTGGTCCTGAGTGCTCATTACTGGTCCTGAGCTCTTCAGATGGTCTTCAGCTTACTGCTGGTACTGAGCAGCTCGGGACCTGATCTCCATGCTGGGACATTTGTGTCTTGACAACACACATCCCCTATGTGTCTGCCAGTGATGCATGAACACGTCCTCAACTTTCAGGCAGTGAAGCTAAAACAAGTTCATTCTGGATGTGTCTGTGGTGACTCTGACTCTCAACTCAAGGATTGGGTTAGAGTATGTGAGGCTACCACAAACTATCCAGCCAACCCCTGTGGGCCTGGCCCATATCCAAGTGCCCAGGATGACCAAGAAGAGGCAGACTCTTTCCAATAGGGACAAGTCATACGAGTCCTGCTGACTCTGACTCAGAGATATGTTATTCTTAGTACTTCTTACTTATTGATATGGATGGGCCATGTGTATCCTACGTATGTCCCTCCACTTGAGTGTGGAGCAGACAAGTCCTGTTAACATCCCTGGCAGTTATAGAAATTGCAACAACATAGTTGTTCACAGGTCTGATGAGGAGAGAGACTGTGATCACAGGACCAAAAGAGAACTGACTCTGATTCTCATGTCCCTGGTTTCTGAGTCTTCCAGACTATATCCTGATGGTCCTGGTGAGGACTTCCACACCTGAGAGCTGGTGTCTTTGCTGGTCATGATGGTGGCTGTTTCCTGGGCCAGAGTCCAGCAACAAAGGCATAAAAGTATGTTGGAGTCAACTTCTCAGCATTTCCAGGCACAAGGGTAATCAATCTCCCCCCAGGGGTGTTCCTCAGCTCTATCCTCTACTCCCCCAGGACTGCTGAGGTCAGGCCAGGTGAAAGGACACCTGGGGTCTCAGGCAGGATCTCGGCAGTGAGGCTCCTGTTCTCAGGTGACAGATCTGGTCTGTGGTGGGAAGGTGTTGCCATGACAGGGCTCCTGAGTGTGCTTGTTAGAGGGCCTCCTCCCCCTCACCAGGGCTCAGCTGATGTAATGACACAGCCTGTCCCACTGCAGAAACCTGGCCCTGGTCCTCAGCTCCATACATTCCATTAAGAAGCATCCAAATGGAATTTCACATCTCTTTTCATCAATGACATTGGTCTGAAGTCTTCTTTCCTGGATGTGCTTGTGTTGGTTCTGGAAACCGGGTTTTACTGGATTAATAGAATGATACTTTCATTGTTCTCTTCTTCTGCTTTTTTGAAGTAATCTGAGGAAGTTAGCCTTATCTCTTCTTAAGGTTCTTTGAAGATCAACTGAGAATCACTCTGGTTCTGGGCTTTACTCTCTTGGAAGAAATATAATGACTGTTAAAATTCACAGCTTGAGAGGATCCAAGATGGCGGACTAGAGGGTGACTGCATCTCCCGTTGCTCCAGAACTCAGGATTCAAGATGGGGAGGTATTGAGAGACTCAGACCAACATAGAGACGCGGGGAGAGTCTCTCCCACTGGGTGAAGGTCGGCCTGGGTGGAGGCCCGGACAGTGGGTAGCTTCTTGGAGCAGGGCAGGGCAGCGAGAGTCTTCCCCAAGCACCCGGCTCCCTCTGGTGGTGGCAGGCCCTGTCTACAGCCAGCTTCTTGGAGCAGGTCTGCCCATTGAGAGGATTTCCATGCACAACCAGCCCCTAGACCTGTACCCAGTACCAGGCTAGGGGCAACTTTCTTCAGAAGCACTGCATTATCAAGTTCCTCCAAGACTTCTGAATACTGAAACCTGAGAGGTGATATACTGGAAATCTACAGGGACACTATGAGCCAATAGAGGAAATCTGCAACATTTCAGAGTCCCACTGATATCTGACCAATAGGAGGAAACAAGGGAAGAAAATGTCCCAAACAAACCTAGATACTATATCAATAAAATCCAATAACAGCATAGCAGAAGAAAAGTCAGAAAGGGAGTTCAGAAAGTACATAATTAAAACAACCAGGGAAGGAAACGAGGAGATGAAAGAGCAAATGCAGGCATTGAAGGAGGAGATGAAAGAACAAATGCAGGCAATAAATGATCACATCATTCAACACTTAAAAGAGCAAATATGGGAAACAAAGATAATTTCAATAAAGAGATAGAGATACTGAAAAAAAAAAAACAAACAGAAATCCTTGAAAGGAAGGAACAATAAACCAGGTTAAAAACTTCATAGAAAGCAAAACAAGTAGAATAGAACACCTGGAAGATAGAACCTCAGACATTGAAGACAAAATATTTAATCTTGAAAACAAAATTGACCAAACAGAGAAGATGGTAAGAAATCATGAACAAAATCTACAAGAATTTATGAGATATCATGAAATGGCCAAATTTAAGAATTATTTAGATTGAGGAAGGCTTAGAGAAAAAATCCAAAGGAATGACCAATCTATTCAATGAAATAATATCAGAAAATTTTCCAAATCTGAAGAATGAAATGGAAAAGCAGGTACAAGAGGCTTATAGGACTCCAAAGATACAAAATTACAACAGACCCACACCAATACACATTATTGCGAAAATACCTAACATACAAAATAAAGACAGATTTTAAAAGCCTGAGAGAGAAAAGAATCAAATTACATTCAGGGGGAAACCAATAAGAATATCAGTAGATTTTTCAAACCAGGCCCTAAAACTAGAAGGGCCTGGAACAACATTTACTAAACCCTGAAAGATAACAGATGCCAACCAAGAATCTTACACCTAGCAAAACTTACTTTCAGAATTGAAGATAAAATAAAATCCATCCATGACAAACAAAAGCTAAAAGAATTTATAAAAAGAAATCTGGTGTTACAGAACATTTTCAGCAAAATATTCCATGAGGAATAGATGAAAAACAATGATTCAAATCAGCAACGGGATGAACTAGCTTAAAGGAATAGACAAATAAATGAGAAACCAAATCATGCCAAAAACAAAAACGAATCAAATGACTGAGAATACAAATCATATCACCATAATAATCCTGAATATCAATGGCCTGAACTCATCCATAAAATGACATAGACTGGTAGATTGGATTAGAAAGAAAAACCCAAAAATATGCTGCCTTCAAGTGACTCAACTCATAGAAAGAGATACCCACAGACTACAGGTGAAAGGATGGGGAAAAACCTACCATGCACACGGTAGGAAAAAAGCTGGAGTATCTATCCTCATATCAGATAATGTGTACTTCAGCAAAAGTTAGTCAGAATGGATAAAAAAGGACATTTCATAGAGCTTAAGGGAAGCATAAATCAGCAAAACATAAGAATCATAAATATCTATGCCCTGAACATTGGCTAATCCATATACATCAAGCAAATCCTTCTCAATTCCAGAAATCACATAGACCACAGCACAATAATATTAGCTGATTTTAACACACCTCTCTCACCACTGGATAGATCTTGCAAACAAATATTAACAAAATAAAGAGTTGGTTCTTTGAAAAAATAAACAAAATTGATAAAACCTTAACCACACTAACATAGAGAAAGAGAAAGCAAACACAAATTACTAAAATTCGGAATGAACAAGGAAATATCACTACAGACATGAGTGAAGTAAGAAAACATAATTAGAGGCTCTTTTGAAAATCTATACTCCAACAAAACAGAAAATCTCAAAGACATCAACAAGTTTCTAGAGACATATGAATTACCTAATCTGAACCAGGAGGACGTACACAACTTAAATAAATCAATTTCAAGTAATGAAATAGAAGTCATCAAAAGCCTACCAAGAAAGAAAAGTCCGGGACCTGATGGGTTCTCAGCAGAGTTCTACAAAACCTTTAAAGAAGAGCTCATTCCAATACTTCTCAAGTATTCCATGAAATAGAAGAGGAGGGAACCCTCTCAAACTCACTCTATGAAGCCAATATAACCCTGATACCTAAACCAGACAGAGAAACATCAAGGAAAGAAAATTTCAGACCAATATTCTTAATGAACATCGAAACAAAAATTCTCAACAAAATTTTAGCAAATCGCATACAGAAATATATTAAAAAGATAGTACACTATGATCAAGTGGGTTTTATCCCAGGGATGCAAGGTTTGTTCAACATCCAGAAATTAACAAATGTCATTCACCATATAAACAGACTTAAAGTTAAGAATAACATGATTATTTCGATAGAGGCTGAAAAAGCACTTGATAAAATACAGCATCTCTTTATGCTCAAAACACTAGAAAAAATAGGGATAGTGGGAACATTCCTTAACATTGTATAGGCCACCTATGCTAAGCCCATAGTCAATATCATTCTAAATGGGAAAAACTGAAAGCATTCCCCCTAAAATCTGGAACAAGGCAGGGATGCCCTCTTTCATCACTTCAATTCAACATCATCCTTGAAATGCTAGTCAGAAATTAAACAGACCAGAGAAATTAAAGGGATTCGAATAGGAAAAGAAGAACTCATACTATCCCTATTCACTGATGACATGATTATATATTTAGAGGAACCACGAAATTCCACCAGAAAACTTTTAGAACTCTTAAGTGAATTCAGTAAAATAGCAGGTTACAAGCTCAATGCTCACAAATTCAATGCATATTATACATAAGTGATGAATCTTCAGAAAGAGAAGTCAGGAAAACTACCCCATTCACAATAACCACAAAAAGAATAAAATGGGAATCAATCTAACAAAATAGGTGAAAGAACTCTACAATGAGAACTAGAGAACACTAAAGAAAGAAATTAAAGAAAACCTGAGAACATGGAAAGATCTCCCATGTTCTTCGATAGCCAGAATTCATATTTTCAAAATGGTCATACTACCAAAAGTGTTATACAGATTCAATGCAATTCCAATTAAAATCACAATGGCATACAATACAGAAATAGAGCAAGCAATCATGAAATTCATCTGGAAGAATAAGAAACCCAGAATAGCTGAAGCAATCCTTAGCAGAAAGAGCGAAGCAGATCTTCAACTCTGCTACAAAGCAATAGTAACAAAAATGGAATGGAATTGGGACCAAAATAGAGAGGTAGATCAATGGTACAGAATGGAGGACATGGACACAAACTCAAATAAATACAATTTTCTCATACTAGACAAAGGCGCCAAAAATATGCAATGGAGAAATGATAGCCTCTTCAACAAATGGTGCTGGGAAAACTGGAAATCCATATGCAGCAGAATGAAAGTAAACCCGTATCTCTCACCTTGCCCAAAACTCAACTCAAAATGGATCAAGGACCTCGGATTCAGAACAGAAATCCTTCATCTTATAGAAGAATAAGTAGGTCCAAATCTTCAACATGTCGGTTTAGGATCAGATTTCCTTAACAGAACTCCCATAGAACAAGAAATAAAAGCACGAATCAACAACTGGGATAGATTCAAACTGAAAAGCTTTCTCTCAGCAAAGGAAAACATCAGCAATGTGAAGAGAGAGCCTACAGAGTGGAAGAAAATCTTTGCCACTCATACTTCAGAGAGAGCCCTAATTTCCAGAATATGTAAAGAACTCAAAAAATCACTACACCAAGAATACAAATAATCCAATCAACAAATGAGTCAAGGAAATGAACAGACACTTCACAGAAGAAGATATACAAGCAATCAACAGATATATGAAAAAATGTTCACCATCTCTAGTAATAAGAGAAATGCAAATCAAAACTATCCTACGATTCCATCTCACCCCAATTAGAATGGCGATTATCAAGAACACAAGCAACAGTTGTTGTTGGCGAGGATGTGGGGAAAAAGGTATACTCATACATTGCTGGTGGCACTGCAAATTAGTGTAGCCACCGTGGAAAGCAGTATGGAGATTTTTCAGAAAGCTTGGAATGGAACCACCATTTGACCCAGTTATTCCACTCCTTGGCCTATACCCAAAGGATTTAAGTCAGCATACTACAGAGAATGTGGCCACCTCAATTTTCATAGGTACTCAATTCACAATAGCCAGATTGCAACCAACCTAGATGTCCTTCAATTGATGAATGGATAAAGAAACTGTGGTATATATATACAATAGAATATTACTCATCCATAAAGAATGATAAAATTATGGCATTTGCAGGAAAATGATTGAAATTGGAGAATATCCTTTTAAGTGAGATAAGCCAATCTCAAAAAATCATAGGACAAATGATCTCGCTGATAAGCAGATGATGATACATAATGGAGTGTGTGAGGGGTAGTGTTAGGATTAGGGTTAGGATTAGGGTTAGGTTAGGCTTAGGGAGGGGGGAAACCATAGAGGAAGGAAGGACTGTATAGAGGGAAAAGAGGGGTGGGGTGGGTGGGGGGAAGGGAATAAATAACAGAATGAATCAAACAACATTACCCTATGTAAATTGATGATTACATAAATGGTATGCCTTGACTCCATGTAAAAATAGAGAAACAACATGTATCCCAATTGTTTACAATAACAAAAACAAATAAATTAAAATTGTCCAGCAAAAAAAAATCATAACTTGATATTTTCTGTTTCATATTTCTATATTCCTGTGCTTCAATTTGAGTAGGTAATTTCGTCAATAACTTCAAGTTTCTAGTTACTGGAAGATGATTTTTCAATATAATTTCTAATGAACTGGATGACAGTAGAGTGTGTAGCAATTCCTCTGTTTTCACTCTCACACATTAGATTCTCTGATTTTTAATTTCTGTAGTTCATTCAGGGCTTTTCAATTTTCATTTTGTTCTCTAAGAAACCATCTCTGTTTCTTTGATTTTTTGTATTGTGAACTCAAACTCTGGAGAGAACAATGAAGCAAGAGAAGGAAATTACATGGATACAGAGGAAAGTAGGACGTATGAATAAGTCTGCTTGCTGGTGATATGATCCAATATCTAGATGAACAAATATCTCCATCAGAATGCCTCTCAATATAATAAATAACGTCAGGAATGTGTTCAAATATATCATGTATACATAGGTAAACCACTTTCCTATATTTCTAATATGCACTTGCTGAGAAGGAAGTCAGGAAACCTGTCCCATTCAAAATAACCATAAAACGTCCTTAGAAAGGAATGAACCAAGGAAGGGAAAGAGCTCTATTAAGGAAACAATGCACCCAGAGGGAGAAATGAAGACCTTAGAGGTGGAAAGCCCTCCCATGTTCTTGTACTGTCAGAGTTAATATTATCCAATGGCAAAACCACTCAAAACGTTACACATATTCAATGAAATCTCCAACAAATACCAAAGACATTTTACAAATAAAATAAAATAAAATAAAAACAGAAACAGGGGCTGAATATTTGTGTGTAGAAGTTGCACACACACAATAACCAAGAGATCCTAAGCAGGAAGAGTGATGCTGAAGATATAATATTATGTGAATTCAAATTATTTGACTGAGCTATAATACCTCAAACAGCATGGTCCTGGCAACAGAAAGACATGAAGACCAATGGAATAGAATAGA
This sequence comes from Sciurus carolinensis, assembly GCF_902686445.1. NCBI lineage: Eukaryota > Metazoa > Chordata > Mammalia > Rodentia > Sciuridae > Sciurus > Sciurus carolinensis. The sequence goes on along the minus strand of NW_025920172.1, from coordinate 310,208 downwards.
AGATACAGCGACTAAACTACATAAATGTTGATTTCTGGCATTTGACAAAGATTTCAAATCTTGGAGAAAAAGCAGCACTAAGAAAACTCAATATCCATATGTAAAATAATAAAATAGATCACTGCCTCTAACCCTACATAATATCAACTCAAAGTGGATCACAAATCTAAAAATTAGACAGGAATCTCTGCAAATACTAGAAGCAAATACTGCATCAGTCTTCTTGTGTAATGTCAGAGGCAAAGACTTCCTCAACCATGTTACTAACCCTGTGTTTATAGGTTACTAAAGTGCATAAACAAAGCCAGGAATTAGTAAGGAGGACAGCATCCAATTAAAAGATTCCACAGAACATGCTCCAAGGGAAGAATTGATTTCCAGAATATATGAAGAACCAAACACTTAATGAAAAGGACCAAATTCCCCAATAAATAAATGTGAAAGAACTAAAAAGACACTTCACATGAAAAGCAGTACAAGTGGACAAAAAGTAGAGGAAGGATGTCAATATTCCTAGCATCCAGGAAATGCAAATTAAATCTACATTGAGATTTCATCTCACTCCATTAAAAGGCCAACTTCAAGAAGACAAATAATAATGAATGCTGGCAAGTATTTGGGAAAGGAATATATGCATGTATTGTTGGTGGGACTTCAAATTAGTAACTGCCATTGTGAAAAGCGATTGTATATCAGGAATGGACTGACCTATGACCCAATATCCTACTGCTCAGAATTGATCACATGTAACCAAAATCAGCACACCCCAGCAACATAGCCGCATCTGTGTTTACAGCAGTGTTTCTCACAACAGCTATAAAGCAGAACGTTCCCAGATGCCCATCACCTGGTGAATGAATAAAGGAAAGGTGGTGTGCATACAAATTAGAGTTTCACTGAGTCACAGGGAAGAGTGAAATTAGGTCATTTGCTGGTCAATTGATGGAGCTGGAGAATGTCATGCTAAGTTTCTTAAGGCATATTCAGCAGGGTGAAATGTCAAGTGATTACTCACTGTTATGATTTGGATGTGAGGTGTCCCCCAAAGCTCACATGTGAGACAATGCTGGAAGATTCAGAGAGGTGACTGACTTGTAAATGTCTTAACTCAATCAGTGAATGAATCCCTGATGGGATTAATTGAATAAGTATCGTGTGACTGGAGGAGATTGGCATTGGGGCGTGTTTGTGGGATATATAATTGTATCTGTAAAGTTGGGTTTCTCTGTCTGTTTACTGATGATGCAAGTTGCTTCTGTCTGCCACACACTCCTGCCATGATGTTCTACATCACCTTGAGCCCCAAGTAATGATCTGGCTTTCTGGGGACTAAGACCTCTAAAATATGATCCGTCAAATAATTCTTTCCTCCTAGAATTTTTCTTTTCAGATTCTTTAGTCACAGCACTAAAAAATTCTGACTAAAAAAGAAATGGGTACCAGGAGTGTGGTCATTGCTTTGATTAAAGTGACCGCATGGTTCAGAATCTTTTGGAGCTTCCTGGAATTCGTTGTAGGAATTGTGAGATGCTTACAGATACAATCTGGAAATGCTTTAGATTGTTGTAAGCAGAGATTAATGGTCAATTCTGGTGATAGCTCAGAAGACAACAATGGCAACAGAACTGGGGCCAGTGAATACCGGTCTGAAGAGGTTTCAGAAAAGGAGGAAACTATTGTAATTGAAATAAAGACCATTTGTGTTTAGTTTGGCTGAGAAATTGTCTACATTTTAATCATGTGCAGAGGCGTTCTATGAGGCTGACTTTAGAATCAAGGAATTCTTACTCTGGCAGAAGAAATGTATAGGCAGCAAAGCATAGAACTGAGGAAGTGGCATGGATATTACTGTCTGCATTTAGCCAAGTGTATTGGAATAATCAGCAGCAGAAAGCAGAGAAAAAGGCTTTTTAAAAGGTGGACTTGAAAGGCAGGAGTAAAACAAGGGTTAAGTAAGTTACATTTCTTAAAGACATTGAGCCTTGCTTGGACCATGCCTAGAGACAATGAGAATGATGGCTTGAGGGCATCTCAGGAGCTGGCAAGACGACACCATCTCAAGCTCAAGGGAGGACAGGTGAAAATTCTCTTGAAAAGAGACCAGTGGTGTAGCTTTCTTACACAAGGGGGACTAGGAGGTATTTTCAATATGCTCAGCCACTCAAACCCTCACTGGATGCTGCAGCAAGGGCCCCTGGAGGCTTGGCTAGATGGCAGCTGACTTTAGCATTGACCATGTGGTTGTGGTTCTAAAGAATTGCAGGGTTCTGGAGTTAGGGTGTCATGGAGGTTTCCACCAAGATTTCAAAGGAAGGCCTTGGAGGCCAGGCAGTGTGCACTCGACAGAATCCCTGTGGTCACACCCTGAGAAGTCAACGTGTGGGGATGTGAGGAGGAAGCCGAAGCTGTGGTGCAAACTCCTCAGATTAAAAAATTCCAGTAACCTGGGACATTGTCCTGAGAAAGCAGCAGGAATTGAGTGGAAACAAGCCAACAGGAAGGACTCTAGGGCTGCAAGACACAAGGCCACAGGAACAAAGTTACCCATGACATTTGGAGAGAATATCAACGTTCTATGTTCCTCAAATTCTGGACATCCAACTATAGGACTTGCTTGCCTACTTTGATTTCAGTCCTGCTTTGGTCCTATCCCTTTTTTTCTGTGCCCTTATTTTTGTAAATTTAAATGTTTACTCAGTACCTTCATATTCTGGATATTTATAAATTGGCTTTAATTTTATAGGAGCTCTCTTGGCAAGAATGCCTGAGCTGCAGAGAAATCTGTGGACTTGAAATTTGAGCAATCTCAGCACTGTTGAGACTTTTGGGACTCTTGAAAATGGACAATATATGTTCTTCCTTGTGAGATAGTTGTGAGTTTTGGGAGGCAGAGTAGCATGTTATGGTTTGAATGTGAGATGTCCCAAGAATTCTCACATGTGTGATGGTGGATGGTTCAGAGGAGAAGCGATTGGGTTGTATATGTCTTATCCTAGCCAGTGAGTGAATCCCATATGGGATTAACCGAAGTGGGATGTTGTGGCTGGAGGAAATTGGAATTAGGGCATGATTTTGGGGTGTCTATTTTGAGTCTGGAGAGTGCCAGACTCCAGCACCAGGTGCCAATGCTGCCCAGGTGAGTTCTCTTCCATCTGTGTCCAGGGGATGACCTGGGTGGACCTGGGCCTCAGGCAGTGCTTTGTCGCACGTGCAGCCCCTACAAAGTGACCCCTGGACAATGGCTAATGGAGCCTGGAAGCAAGGCCCACTATGGACTGACCCCTCTAGGTCTACCAGCTGCAGGGCCAGCTAGGAGAGCAGCAGGCAAGAGACTCCAACCTGTGCAGCACAGCCTGGGGAGAGGAGAAAAATGGGGTGGGACAGCCTGAGGACTTGGGTAGGACCACTGTCCAGTGTGCCCACCAGGTGGGACCTGGAGGCCAAGGGGTGGCCCTTAGTGGTGATGTGGAAAATAAGCTGTACACAGAGGAGGAATGAACCTTAGCCAAGGAGAATGGCGTCCTGTCCCTCCTGGCCATGGGCATAGATCTGGAGCACATGGACCTAGGTGACCTAAGTCAGGAAGAGGGAGGCCATCACCACACCAGCATCATGTGGGGAAGGTACTGCATCAGCCTCCTGGACAGAGAGAGGACCAGTGGTCCCTGGAGATGGGAAGGAGCAGGGAAGGTGGTGGTGGGGTGGGTGGTGAAGACCAGGTGCAGAGAGGGCCTTGTCCTGGTGCCCTGCAGCTCACATGCACCTGTGACCACAGCCAGGCTGTGCTTTACAGTGACTGCAGCCCAGCAGTTGGGGGCTCCCAACACCAGGGAGAGACAGGTGAGGGACAGCTGGTGTGCACAGCCTGGTCCATCATGGCCTCCTCCCCCGTGTCAGGGTGCTGTCCTCTGCCTCACAAGGAATGGGTTTCAGTGTGACTATGAATATACAGCTGGAATCACCAGCTTTGTGTCTGAGGGAGAGAGAGGCTGACGTTCTTAGTGAGGTTGATGATCACACACCCTCACCTGTGAAAGACAATACACAGCACATCATTGTTTACTTGGTTCCTTCAAATACATTCAACTCTACAATCCTTAATCTAACCTACTTAACTATGTGCAGATGCAGTTACAGGTCGCATATTATCCACTGGGCACAGGGCAGTGTGGGATGCAGTTACAGGTCACATGTTATCCACTGGGGACAGGGCAGCGTGGGATGCAGTTACAGGTCACATGTTATCCACTGGGGACAGGGCAGCGTGGGATGCAGTTACAGGTCACATGTTATCCACTGGGGACAGGGCAGCGTGGGATGCAGTTACAGGTCACATGTTATCCACTGGGGACAGGGCAGCGTGGGATGCAGTTACAGGTCACATGTTATCCACTGGGGACAGGGCAGCGTGGGATGCAGTTACAGGTCACATGTTATCCACTGGGGACAGGGCAGCGTGGGATGCAGTTACAGGTCACATGTTATCCACTGGGGACAGGGCAGCGTGGGATGCAGTTACAGGTCACATGTTATCCACTGGGGACAGGGCAGCGTGGGATGCAGTTACAGGTCACATGTTATCCACTGGGGACAGGGCAGCGTGGGATGCAGTTACAGGTCACATGTTATCCACTGGGGACAGGGCAGCGTGGGATGCAGTTACAGGTCACATGTTATCCACTGGGGACAGGGCAGCGTGGGATGCAGTTACAGGTCACATGTTATCCACTGGGGACAGGGCAGCGTGGGATGCAGTTACAGGTCACATGTTATCCACTGGGGACAGGGCAGCGTGGGATGCAGTTACAGGTCACATGTTATCCACTGGGGACAGGGCAGCGTGGGATGCAGTTACAGGTCACATGTTATCCACTGGGGACAGGGCAGCGTGGGATGCAGTTACAGGTCACATGTTATCCACTGGGGACAGGGCAGCGTGGGATGCAGTTACAGGTCACATGTTATCCACTGGGGACAGGGCAGCGTGGGATGCAGTTACAGGTCACATGTTATCCACTGGGGACAGGGCAGCGTGGGATGCAGTTACAGGTCACATGTTATCCACTGGGACAGGGCAGCGTGGGATGCAGTTACAGGTCACATGTTATCCACTGGGGACAGGGCAGCGTGGGATGCAGTTACAGGTCACATGTTATCCACTGGGGACAGGGCAGCGTGGGATGCAGTTACAGGTCACATGTTATCCACTGGGGACAGGGCAGCGTGGGATGCAGTTACAGGTCACATGTTATCCACTGGGACAGGGCAGCGTGGGATGCAGTTACAGGTCACATGTTATCCACTGGGGACAGGGCAGCGTGGGATGCAGTTACAGGTCACATGTTATCCACTGGGGACAGGGCAGCGTGGGATGCAGTTACAGGTCACATGTTATCCACTGGGGACAGGGCAGCGTGGGATGCAGTTACAGGTCACATGTTATCCACTGGGGACAGGGCAGCGTGGGATGCAGTTACAGGTCACATGTTATCCACTGGGGACAGGGCAGCGTGGGATGCAGTTACAGGTCACATGTTATCCACTGGGGACAGGGCAGCGTGGGATGCAGTTACAGGTCCATGTTATCCACTGGGGACAGGGCAGCGTGGGATGCAGTTACAGGTCACATGTTATCCACTGGGGACAGGGCAGCGTGGGATGCAGTTACAGGTCACATGTATTCCACTGGGGACAGGGCAGTGTGGGATGCAGTTACAGGTCACATGTTATCCACTGGGGACAGGGCAGCGTGGGATGCAGTTACAGGTCACATGTTATCCACTGGGGACAGGGCAGCGTGGGATGCAGTTACAGGTCACATGTTATCCACTGGGGACAGGGACAGCGTGGGATGCAGTTACAGGTCACATGTTATCCACTGGGGACAGGGCAGCGTGGGATGCAGTTACAGGTCACATGTTATCCACTGGGGACAGGGCAGCGTGGGATGCAGTTACAGGTCACATGTTATCCACTGGGGACAGGGCAGCGTGGGATGCAGTTACAGGTCACATGTTATCCACTGGGGACAGGGCAGCGTGGGATGCAGTTACAGGTCACATGTTATCCACTGGGGACAGGGCAGTGTGGGATGCAGTTACAGGTCACATGTTATCCACTGGGGACAGGGCAGCGTGGGATGCAGTTACAGGTCACATGTTATCCACTGGGGACAGGGCAGCGTGGGATGCAGTTACAGGTCACATGTTATCCACTGGGGACAGGGCAGCGTGGGATGCAGTTACAGGTCACATGTTATCCACTGGGGACAGGGCAGCGTGGGATGCAGTTACAGGTCACATGTTATCCACTGGGGACAGGGCAGCGTGGGATGCAGTTACAGGTCACATGTTATCCACTGGGGACAGGGCAGCGTGGGATGCAGTTACAGGTCACATGTTATCCACTGGGGACAGGGCAGCGTGGGATGCAGTTACAGGTCACATGTTATCCACTGGGGACAGGGCAGCGTGGGATGCAGTTACAGGTCACATGTTATCCACTGGGGACAGGGCAGTGTGGGATGCAGTTACAGGTCACATGTTATCCACTGGGGACAGGGCAGCGTGGGATGCAGTTACAGGTCACATGTTATCCACTGGGGACAGGGCAGCGTGGGATGCAGTTACAGGTCACATGTTATCCACTGGGGACAGGGCAGCGTGGATGCAGTTACAGGTCACATGTATTCCACTGGGACAGGGCAGCGTGGGATGCAGGTTACAGTCAGCATGTGATCCACTGGGACAGGGCAGTGTGGGATGCAGTTTACAGGTCACATGTTATCCACTGGGGACAGGGCAGCGTGGGATGCAGTTACAGGTCACATGTTATCCACTGGGACAGAGCAGCGTGGGATGCAGTTAAGGTCACATGTTATCCACTGGGACGGGCAGCGTGGGATGCAGTTACAGGTCACATGTTATACACTGGGGACAGGGCAGTGTGGGATGCAGTTACAGGTCACATGTTATCCACTGGGGACAGGGCAGCGTGGATGCAGTTACAGGTCACATGTTATCCACTGGGACAGGGCAGCGTGGGATGCAGTACAGGTCACATGATTATCCACTGGGGACAGGGCAGCGTGGGATGCAGTTACAGGTCCATGTTATCCACTGGGGACAGGGCAGCGTGGGATGCAGTTACAGGTCACATGTTATCCACTGGGGACAGGGCAGCGTGGGATGCAGTTACAGGTCACATGTTATCCACTGGGGACAGGGCAGCGTGGGATGCAAGTTACAGGTCACATGTTATCCACTGGGGACAGGGCAGCGTGGGATGCAGTTACAGGTCACATGTTATCCACTGGGGACAGGGCAGCGTGGGATGCAGTTACAGGTCACATGTTATCCACTGGGACAGGGCAGCGTGGGATGCAGTTTCAGGTCACATGTTATCCACTGGGGACAGGGCAGCGTGGGATGCAGTTACAGGTCACATGTTATCCACTGGGGACAGGGACAGCGTGGGATGCAGTTACAGGTCACATGTTATCCACTGGGGACAGGGCAGCGTGGGATGCAGTTTACAGGTCACATGTTATCCACTGGGGACAGGGCAGCGTGGGATGCAGTTACAGGTCACATGTTATCCACTGGGGACAGGGCAGCGTGGGATGCAGTTACAGGTCACATGTTATCCACTGGGGACAGGGCAGCGTGGGATGCAGTTACAGGTCACATCTTATCCACTGGGTACGGGGCAGCGTGGGATGCAGTTACAGGTCACATGTTATCCACTGGGGACAGGGCAGCGTGGGATGCAGTTACAGGTCACATGTTATCCACTGGGGACAGGGCAGCGTGGGATGCAGTTACAGGTCACATGTTATCCACTGGGGACAGGGCAGCGTGGGATGCAGTTACAAGTCACATGTTATCCACTGGGGACAGGGCAGCGTGGGATGCAGTTACAGGTCACATGTTATCCACTGGGCACAGGGCAGTGTGGGATACAGTTACAGGTCACATGTTATCCACTGGGACAGGGCAGCGTGGGATGAACTTACAGGTCACATGTTATCCACTGGGGACAGGGCAGCGTGGGATGCAGTTACAGGTCACATATTATCCACTGGGCACAGGGCAGTGTGGGATAGAGTTACAGGTCTCATGTTATCCACTGGGACAGGGCAGCGTGAGATGAAATTAAAGGTCACATGTTATCCACTGGGACAGGGCAGCGTGGGATGCAGTTACAGGTCACATGTTATCCACTGGGGACAGGGCAGTGTGGGATGCAGTTACAGGTCACATGTATCCACTGGGGACAGGGCAGCGTGGGATGCAGTTACAGGTCACATGTTATCCACTGGGACAGGGCAGCGTGGGATGCAGTTACAGGTCACATGTTATCCACTGGGGACAGGGCAGTCGTGGGATGCAGTTACAGGTCACATGTTATCCACTGTGGACAGGGCAGCGTGAGATGCAGTTACAGGTCACATGTTATCCACTGGGGACAGGGCAGCGTGGATGCAGTTACAGGTCACATGTTATCCACTGGGGACAGGGCAGCGTGGGATGAAGTTACAGGTCACATGTTATCCAATGGGGACAGGGCAGCGTGGTATGCAGTTACAGGTCACATGTTATCCACTGGGGACAGGACAGCGTGGGATGCAGTTACAGGTCACATGTTATCCACTGGGGACAGGGCAGAGTGGGATGCAGTTACAGGTCACATGTTATCCACTGGGGACAGGGCAGCGTGGGATGCAGTTACAGGTCACATGTTATCCACTGGGGACAGGGCAGCGTGGGATGCAGTTACAGGTCACATGTTATCCACTGGGGACAGGGCAGCGTGGGATGCAGTTTCAGGTCACATGTTATCCACTGGGGACAGGGCAGCGTGGGATGCAGTTACAGGTCACATGTTATCCACTGGGTACGGGCCAGCGTGGGAGGCAGTTACAGGTCACATGTTATCCACTGGGGACGGGACAGTGTGGGATGCAGTTTCAGGTCACATCTTATCCACTGGGTACGGGCCAGCGTGGGATAAGTTACAGGTCGCATGTTATCCACTGGGTACGGGGCAGCATGGTATGCAGTTACAGGTCACATGTTATCCACTGGGGACAGGGCAGCGTGGGATGCAGTTACAGGTCACATGTTATCCACTGGGGACAGGGCAGCGTGGGATGCAGTTACAGGTCACATGTTATCCACTGGGGACAGGGCAGCGTGGGATGCAGTTACAGGTCACATGTTATCCACTGGGGACAGGGCAGCGTGGGATGCAGTTACAGGTCACATGATTATCCACTGGGGACAGGGCAGCGTGGGATGCAGTTACAGGTCACATGTTATCCACTGGGGACAGGGCAGCGTGGGATGCAGTTACAGGTCACATGTTATCCACTGGGGACAGGGCAGCGTGGGATGCAGTTACAGGTCACATGTTATCCACTGGGGACAGGGCAGCGTGGGATGCAGTTACAGGTCACATGTTATCCACTGGGGACAGGGCAGCGTGGGATGCAGTTACAGGTCACATGTTATCCACTGGGGACAGGGCAGCGTGGGATGCAGTTACAGGTCACATGTTATCCACTGGGGACAGGGCAGCGTGGGATGCAGTTACAGGTCACATGTTATCCACTGGGGACAGGGCAGCGTGGGATGCAGTTTCAGGTCACATGTTATCCACTGGGGACAGGGCAGCGTGGGATGCAGTTACAGGTCACATGTTATCCACTGGGGACAGGGCAGCGTGGGATGCAGTTACAGGTCACATGTTATCCACTGGGGACAGGGCAGCGTGGGATGCAGTTACAGGTCACATGTTATCCACTGGGGACAGGGCAGCGTGGGATGCAGTTACAGGTCACATGTTATCCACTGGGGACAGGGCAGCGTGGGATGCAGTTACAGGTCACATGTTATCCACTGGGGACAGGGCAGCGTGGATGCAGTTACAGGTCACATGTTATCCACTGGAGACAGGACAGCGTGGGATGCAGTTACAGGTCACATGTTATCCACTGGGGACAGGGCAGCGTGGGATGCAGTTACAGGTCACATGTTATCCACTGGGACAGGACAGCGTGGGATGCAGTTACAGGTCACATGTTATCCACTGGGGACAGGGCAGCGTGGGATGCAGTTACAGGTCACATGTTATCCACTGGGGACAGGGCAGCGTGGGATGCAGTTACAGGTCACATGTTTATCACTGGGGACAGGGCAGCGTGGTATGCAGTTATCAGGTCACATGTTATCCACTGGGGACTAGGCAGCGTGGGATGCAGTTACAGGTCACATGTTATCCACTGGGGACAGGGCAGCGTGGGATGCAGTTACAGGTCACATGTTATCCACTGGGGACAGGGCAGCGTGGGATCAGTTACAGGTACATGTTATCCCACTGGGACAGGGCAGCGTGGATGCAGCTTACAGGTCACATGTTATCCACTGGGGACATGGCAGCGTGGGATGCAGTTACAGGTCACATGTTATCCACTGGGGACAGGCAGTGTGGGATGCAGTTACAGGTCCATTATTATCCACTGGGGACAGGGCACGTGGGATGCAGTTCAGGTCACATGTTATCCACTGGGGACAGGGCAGCGTGGAATGCAGTTACAGGTCACATGTTATCCACTGGGGACAGGGCAGTGTGGGATGCAGTTACAGGTCACATGTTATCCACTGGGACAGGGCAGCGTGGGATGCAGTTACAGGTCACATGTTATCCACTGGGGACAGGGCAGCGTGGGATTGCAGTTACAGGTCACATGTTATCCACTGGGGACAGGGCAGCGTGGGATGCAGTTACAGGTCACATGTTATCCACTGGGGACAGGGCAGCGTGGGATGCAGTTACAGGTCACATGTTATCCACTGGGGACAGGGCAGCGTGGGATGCAGTTTCAGGTCACATGTTATCCACTGGGGACAGGGCAGCGTGGGATGCAGTTACAGGTCACATGTTATCCACTGGGGACAGGGCAGCGTGGGATGCAGTTACAGGTCACATGTTATCCACTGGGGACAGGGCAGCGTGGGATGCAGTTACAGGGTCACATGTTATCCATGGGGACAGGGCAGCGTGGGATGCAGTTACAGGTCACATGTTATCCACTGGGGACAGGCAGCGTGGGATGCAGTTTCAGGTCACATGTTATCCAATGGGGACAGGGCAGTGATGGGATGCAGTTTCAGGTCACATCTTATCCACTGGGTACGGGCCAGCGTGGGATGCAGTTACAGGTCGCATGTTATCCACTGGGTACGGGGCAGCATGGTATGCAGTTACAGGTCACATGTTATCCACTGGGGACAGGGCAGCGTGGGATGCAGTTACAGGTCACATGTTATCCACTGGGGACAGGGCAGCGTGGGATGCAGTTACAGGTCACATGTTATCCACTGAGGACAGGGCAGCGTGGGATGCAGTTACAGGTCACATGTTATCCACTGGGGACAGGGCAGCGTGGGATGCAGTTACAGGTCACATGTTATCCAAAGGGGACAGGGCAGCGTGGGATGCAGTTACAGGTCACATATTATCCACTGGGCACAGGGCAGTGTGGGATACAGTTACAGGTCACATGTTATCCACTGGGGACAGGGCAGCGTGGGATGAACTTACAGGTGACATGTTATCCACTGGGGTCAGGGCAGCGTGGGATGCAGTTACTGGTCACATATCATCCACTGGGGACAGGGCAGCGTGGGATGCAGTTACAGGTCACATGTTATCCACTGGGGACAGGGCAGCGTGGGATGCAGTTACAGGTCACATGTTATCCACTGGGACAGGGCAGCGTGGGATGCAGTTTACAGGTCACATGTTATCCACTGGGGACAGGGCAGCGTGGGATGCAGTTACAGGTCACATGTTATCCACTGGGACAGGGCAGCGTGGATGCAGTTACAGGTCACATGTTATCCACTGGGGACAGGGCAGCGTGGGATGCAGTTACAGGTCACATGTTATCCACTGGGGACAGGGCAGCGTGGGATGCAGTTACAGGTCACATGTTATCCACTGGGACAGGGCAGCGTGGGATGCAGTTACAGGTCACATGTTATCCACTGGGGACAGGGCAGTGTGGGGTGCAGTTACAGGTCACATGTTATCCCTGGGGACAGGGCAGCGTGGGATGCAGTTACAGGTCACATGTTATCCACTGGGGACAGGCAGCGTGGATGCAGTTACAGGTCACATGTTATCCACTGGGGACAGGGCAGCGTGGGATGCAGTTACAGGTCACATGTTATCCACTGGGGACAGGGCAGCGTGGGATGCAGTTACAGGTCACATGTATCCACTGGGGACAGGGCAGCGTGGGATGCAGTTACAGGTCACATGTTATCCACTGGGGACAGGGCAGCGTGGGATGCAGTTACAGGTCACATGTTATCCACTGGGGACAGGGCAGCGTGGGATGCAGTTACAGGTCACATGTTATCCACTGGGGACAGGGCAGCGTGGGATGCAGTTACAGGTCACATGTTATCCACTGGGGACAGGGCAGCGTGGGATGCAGTTACAGGTCACATGTTATCCACTGGGGACAGGGCAGCGTGGGATGCAGTTACAGGTCACATGTTATCCACTGGGGACAGGGCAGCGTGGGATGCAGTTACAGGTCACATGTTATCCACTGGGGACAGGGCAGCTGTGGATGCAGTTACAGGTCACATGTTATCCACTGGGGACAGGGCAGCGTGGGATGCAGTTACAGGTCACATGTTATCACTGAGGACAGGGCAGCGTGGGATGCAGTTACAGGTCACATGTTATCCACTGGGACAGAGGCAGCGTGGGATGCAGTTACAGGTCACATGTTATCACTGGGGACAGGGCAGCGTGGGATGCAGTTACAGGTCACATGTATATCCACTGGGGACAGGGCAGCGTGGGATGCAGTTACAGGTCACATGTTATCCATTGGGGACAGGGCAGCGTGGGATGCAGTTACAGGTCACATGTTATCCACTGGGGACAGGGCAGCGTGGGAGGCAGTTACAGGTCACATGTTATCCACTGGGGACAGGGCAGCGTGGGATGCAGTTACAGGTCACATGTTATCCACTGGGGACAGGGCAGCGTGGGATGCAGTTACAGGCACATGTTATCCACTGGGGACAGGCAGCGTGGGATGCATATACAGGTCACATGTTATCCACTGGGGACAGGGCAGCGTGGGATGCAGTTACAGGTCACATGTTATCCACTGGGGACAGGGCAGCGTGGGATGCAGTTACAGGTCACATGTTATCCACTGGGGACAGGGCAGCGTGGGATGCAGTTACAGGTCACATGTTATCCACTGGGGACAGGGCAGCGTGGGATGCAGTTACAGGTCACATGTTATCCACTGGGGACAGGGCAGCGTGGGATGCAGTTACAGGTCACATGTTATCCACTGGGGACAGGGCAGCGTGGGATGCAGTTACAGGTCACATGTTATCCACTGGGGACAGGGCAGCGTGGGATGCAGTTACAGGTCACATGTTATCCACTGGGGACAGGGCAGCGTGGGATGCAGTTACAGGTCACATGTTATCCACTGGGACAGGGCAGCGTGGGATGCAGTTACAGGTCACATGTTATCCACTGGGGACAGGGCAGCGTGGGATGCAGTTACAGGTCACATGTTATCCACTGGGGACAGGGCAGCGTGGGATGCAGTTACAGGTCACATGTTATCCACTGGGGACAGGGCAGCGTGGGATGCAGTTACAGGTCACATGTTATCCACTGGGACAGGGCAGCGTGGATGCAGTTACATGTCACATGATTATCCACTGGGGACAGGGCAGCGTGGGATGCAGTTACAGTTCACATGTTATCCACTGGGACAGGGCAGCGTGGATGCAGTTACAGGTCACATGTTATCCACTGGGGACAGGGCAGCGTGGGATGCAGTTACAGGTCACATGTTATCCACTGGGGACAGGGCAGCGTGGATGCAGTTACAGGTCACATGTTATCCACTGGGGACAGGGCAGCGTGGGATGCAGTTACAGGTCACATGTTATCCACTGGGGACAGGGCAGCTGGGATGCAGTTACAGGTCACATGTTATCCACTGGGACAGGGCAGCGTGGGATGCAGTTACAGGTCACATGTTATCCACTGGGGACAGGGCAGCGTGGGAATGCAGTTACAGGTCACATGTTATCCACTGGGACAGGGCAGCGTGGGATGCAGTTACAGGTCACATGTTATCCACTGGGGACAGGGCAGCGTGGGATGCAGTTACAGGTCACATGTTATCCACTGGGGACAGGGCAGCGTGGGATGCAGTTACAGGTCACATGTTATCCACTGGGGACAGGGCAGCGTGGGATGCAGTTACAGGTCACATGTTATCCACTGGGGACAGGGCAGCGTGGGATGCAGTTACAGGTCACATGTTATCCACTGGGGACAGGGCAGCGTGGGATGCAGTTACAGGTCACATGTTATCCACTGGGACAGGGCAGTGTGGGATGCAGTTACAGGTCACATGTTATCCACTGGGGACAGGGCAGCGTGGGATGCAGTTACAGGTCACATGTTATCCACTGGGGACAGGGCAGCGTGGGATGCAGTTACAGGTCACATGTTATCCACTGGGGACAGGGCAGCGTGGGATGCAGTTACAGGTCACATGTTATCCACTGGGGACAGGGCAGCGTGGGATGCAGTTACAGGTCACATGTTATCCACTGGGGACAGGGCAGCGTGGGATGCAGTTACAGGTCACATGTTATCCACTGGGGACAGGGCAGCGTGGGATGCAGTTACAGGTCACATGTTATCCACTGGGGACAGGGCAGCGTGGGATGCAGTTACAGGTCACATGTTATCCACTGGGGACAGGGCAGCGTGGGATGCAGTTACAGGTCACATGTTATCCACTGGGGACAGGGCAGCGTGGGATGCAGTTACAGGTCACATGTTATCCACTGGGACAGGGCAGCGTGGGATGCAGTTACAGGTCACATGTTATCCACTGGGGACAGGGCAGCGTGGGATGCAGTTACAGGTCACATGTTATCCACTGGGGACAGGGCAGCGTGGGATGCAGTTACAGGTCACATGTTATCCACTGGGGACAGGGCAGCGTGGGATGCAGTTACAGGTCACATGTTATCCACTGGGGACAGGGCAGCGTGGGATGCAGTTACAGGTCACATGTTATCCACTGGGACAGGGCAGCTGGGATGCAGTTACAGGTCACATGTTATCCACTGGGGACAGGGCAGTGTGGGATGCAGTTACAGGTCACATGTTATCCACTGGGGACAGGGCAGCGTGGGATGCAGTTACAGGTCACATGTTATCCACTGGGAGACAGGGCAGCGTGGGATGCAGTTACAGGTCACATGTTATCCACTGGGGACAGGGCAGCGTGGGATGCAGTTACAGGTCACATGTTATCCACTGGGACAGGGCAGCGTGGGATGCAGTTACAGTTCGAATGTTGTCCACCGGGGACAGGGCAGTGTGGGATGCAGTTACAGGTCACATGTGATCCACTGGGGACAGGGCAGTGTGGGATGCAGTTACAGGTCACATGTTATCCACTGTGGACAGGGCAGCGTGGGATGCAGTTACAGGTCACATGTTATCCACTGGGGACAGGACAGCGTGGGATGCAGTTACAGGTCACATGTTATCCACTGGGGACAGGGCAGCGTGGGATGCAGTTACAGGTCACATGTTATCCACTGGGGACAGGGCAGCGTGGGATGCAGTTACAGGTCACATGTTATCCACTGGGGACAGGGCAGCGTGGGATGCAGTTACAGGTCACATGTATCCACTGGGGACAGGGCAGCGTGGGATGCAGTTACAGGTCACATGTTATCCACTGGGGACAGGGCAGCGTGGGATGCAGTTACAGGTCACATGTTATCCACTGGGGACAGGGCAGCGTGGGATGCAGTTACAGGTCACATGTTATCCACTGGGGACAGGGCAGCGTGGGATGCAGTTACAGGTCACATGTTATCCACTGGGGACAGGGCAGCGTGGGATGCAGTTACAGGTCACATGTTATCCACTGGGGACAGGGCAGCGTGGGATGCAGTTACAGGTCACATGTTATCCACTGGGGACAGGGCAGCGTGGGATGCAGTTACAGGTCACATGTTATCCACTGGGGACAGGGCAGTGTGGGATGCAGTTACAGGTCACATGTTATCCACTGGGACAGGGCAGCGTGGGATGCAGTTACAGGTCACATGTTATCCACTGGGGACAGGGCAGCGTGGGATGCAGTTACAGGTCACATGTATCCACTGGGGACAGGGCAGCGTGGGATGCAGTTACAGGTCACATGTTATCCACTGGGGACAGGGCAGCGTGGGATGCAGTTACAGGTCACATGTTATCCACTGGGGACAGGGCAGCGTGGGATGCAGTTTACAGGTCACATGTTATCCACTGGGGACAGGGCAGCGTGGGATGCAGTTACAGGTCACATGTTATCCACTGGGGACAGGGCAGCGTGGGATGCAGTTACAGGTCACATGTTATCCACTGGGGACAGGGCAGCGTGGGATGCAGTTACAGGTCACATGTTATCCACTGGGACAGGGCAGCGTGGGATGCAGTTACAGGTCACATGTTATCCACTGGGGACAGGGCAGCGTGGGATGCAGTTACAGGTCACATGTTATCCACTGGGACAGGGCAGCGTGGGATGCAGTTACAGGTCACATGTTATCCACTGGGGACAGGGCAGCTGTGGATGCAGTTACAGGTCACATGTTATCCACTGGGACAGGACATGTGGGATGCAGTACAGGTCACAATGTTATCCACTGGGGCAGGGCAGCTGTGGGATGCAGTTACAGGTCACATGTTATCCACTGGGACAGGCAGCGTTGGATGCAGTTACAGGTCACATGTTATCCACTGGGGACAGGGCAGCGTGGGATGCAGTACAGGTCACATGTTATCCACTGGGACAGGGCAGCTGTGGGATGCATGTTACAGGTCACATGATATCCACTGGTGACAGGGCATGCGTGGGATGCAGTTTCAGGTCACATGTTATCCAATGGGGACAGGGCAGCGTGGGATGCAGTTACAGGTCACATGTTATCCACTGGGGACAGGGCAGTGTGGATGCAGTTACAGGTCACATGTTATCCACTGGGGACAGGGCAGCGTGGGATGCAGTTACAGGTCACATGTTATCCACTGGGGACAGGGCAGCGTGGGATGCAGTACAGGTCACATGTTATCCACTGGGACAGGGCACGTGTGGGATGCAGTTATCAGGTCACCTGTTATCCACTGGGGACAGGGCAGCGTGGATGCAGTTTACAGGTCACATGTTATCCACTGGGACAGGGCAGCGTGGGATGCAGTTACAGGTCACATGTTATCCACTGGGGACAGGGCAGCTTAGGCTGCAGTTACAGGTCACACGTTATCCACTGGGGACAGGGCAGCGTGGGATGGAGTTACAGGTCACATGTTATCCACTGGGACAGGGCAGCGTGGGATGCAGTACAGGTCACATGTTATCCACTGGGGACAGGCAGCGTGGATGCAGTTACAGGTCACATGTTATCCACTGGACAGGGCAGCGTGGGATGCAGTTACAGGTCACATGTTATCCACTGGGGACAGGGCAGCGTGGGATGCAGTTACAGGTCACATGTTATCCACTGGGGACAGGGCAGCGTGGGATGCAGTTACAGGTCACATGTTATCCACTGGGGACAGGGCAGCGTGGGATGCAGTTACAGGTCACATGTTATCCACTGGGACAGGGCAGCGTGGGATGCAGTTACAGGTCACATGTTATCCACTGGGGACAGGGCAGCGTGGGATGCAGTTACAGGTCACATGTTATCCACTGGGGACAGGGCAGCGTGGGATGCAGTTACAGGTCACATGTTATCCACTGGGGACAGGGCAGCGTGGGATGCAGTTACAGGTCACATGTTATCCACTGGGGACAGGGCAGCGTGGGATGCAGTTACAGGTCACATGTATCCACTGGGGACAGGGCAGCGTGGGATGCAGTTACAGGTCACATGTTATCCACTGGGGACAGGGCAGCGTGGGATGCAGTTACAGGTCACATGTTATCCACTGGGGACAGGGCAGCGTGGGATGCAGTTACAGGTCACATGTTATCCACTGGGGACAGGGCAGCGTGGGATGCAGTTACAGGTCACATGTTATCCACTGGGGACAGGGCAGCGTGGGATGCAGTTACAGGTCACATGTTATCCACTGGGGACAGGGCAGCGTGGGATGCAGTTACAGGTCACATGTTATCCACTGGGACAGGGCAGCGTGGGATGCAGTTACAGGTCACATGTTATCCACTGGGGACAGGGCAGCTGTGGGATGCAGTTACAGGTCACATGTTATCCACTGGGACAGGGCAGCGTGGGATGCAGTTACAGGTCACATGTTATCCACTGGGGACAGGGCAGCGTGGGATGCAGTTACAGGTCACATGTTATCCACTGGGGACAGGGCAGCGTGGGATGCAGTTACAGGTCACATGTTATCCACTGGGGACAGGGCAGCGTGGATGCAGTTACAGGTCACATGTTATCCACTGGGGACAGGGCAGCGTGGGATGCAGTTACAGGTCACATGTTATCCACTGGGGACAGGGCAGCGTGGGATGCAGTTACAGGTCACATGTTATCCACTGGGGACAGGGCAGCAGTGGGATGCAGTTACAGGTCACATGTTATCCACTGGGACAGGGCAGCGTGGGATGCAGTTACAGGTCACATGTTATCCACTGGGGACAGGGCAGCGTGGGAATGCAGTTACAGGTCACATGTTATCCACTGGGGTACAGGACAGCGTGGGATGGCAGTTACAGGTCACATGTTATCCACACTGGGGACAGGGCAGCGTGGGATGCAGTTACAGTCGCATGTTATCCACTGGGGACAGGGCAGCGTGGGATGCAAGTTACAGGTCAATGTTATCCACTGGGGACAGGGCAGCAGTGGGATGCAGTTACAGGTCACATGTTATCCACTGGGGACAGGGCAGTGTGGAATGCAGTTACAGGTCACATGTTATCCACTGAGGGACAGGGCAGTCGTGGGATGCAGTTACAGGTCCATGTTATCCACTGGGGACAGGGACAGCGTGGGATGCAGTTACAGGTCCAATTTTATCCACTGGGACAGGCAGCGTGGGATGCAGTTACAGGTCACATGTTATCCACTGGGGACAGGGCAGCGTGGGATGCAGTTACAGGTCACATGTTATCCACTGGGGACAGGGCAGCGTGGGATGCAGTTACAGGTCACATGTTATCCACTGGGGACAGGGCAGCGTGGGATGCAGTTACAGGTCACATGTTATCCACTGGGACAGGGCAGCGTGGGATGCAGTTACAGGTCACATGTTATCCACTGGGGACAGGCAGCGTGGGGATGCAGTTACAGGTCACATGTTATCCACTGGGGACAGGGCAGCGTGGGATGCAGTTACAGGTCACATGTTATCCACTGGGGACAGGGCAGCGTGGGATGCAGTTACAGGTCACATGTTATCCACTGGGGACAGGGCAGCGTGGGATGCAGTTACAGGTCACATGTTATCCACTGGGGACAGGGCAGCGTGGGATGCAGTTACAGGTCACATGTTATCCACTGGGGACAGGGCAGCGTGGGATGCAGTTACAGGTCACATGTTATCCACTGGGGACAGGGCAGCGTGGGATGCAGTTACAGGTCACATGTTATCCACTGGGGACAGGGCAGCGTGGGATGCAGTTTCAGGTCACATGTTATCCACTGGGGACAGGGCAGCGTGGGATGCAGTTACAGGTCACATGTTATCCACTGGGGACAGGGCAGCGTGGGATGCAGTTACAGGTCACATGTTATCCACTGGGGACAGGGCAGCGTGGGATGCAGTTACAGGTCACATGTTATCCACTGGGGACAGGGCAGCGTGGGATGCAGTTACAGGTCACATGTTATCCACTGGGGACAGGGCAGCGTGGGATGCAGTTACAGGTCACATGTTATCCACTGGGGACAGGGCAGCGTGGGATGCAGTTACAGGTCACATGTTATCCACTGGGGACAGGGCAGCGTGGGATGCAGTTACAGGTCACATGTTATCCACTGGGGACAGGGCAGCGTGGGATGCAGTTACAGGTCACATGTTATCCACTGGGGACAGGGCAGCGTGGGATGCAGTTACAGGTCACATGTTATCCACTGGGACAGGGCAGCGTGGATGCAGTTACAGGTCACATGTTATTCCACTGGGGACAGGGCAGCGTGGGATGCAGTTACAGGTCACATGTTATCCACTGGGGACAGGGCAGCGTGGGATGCAGTTACAGGTCACATGTTATCCACTGGGGACAGGGCAGCGTGGGATGCAGTTACAGGTCACATGTTATCCACTGGGACAGGGCAGCGTGGGATGCAGTTCAGGTCACATGTTATCCACTGGGGACAGGGCAGCGTGGGATGCAGTTACAGGTCACATGTTATCCACTGGGGAAAGGGCAGCGTGGGATGCAGTTACAGGTCACATATTATCCACTGGGGACAGGGTAGCGTGGGATGCAGTTTCAGGTCACATGTTATCCACTGGGGACAGGGCAGCGTGGGATGCAGTTACAGGTCACATGTTATCCACTGGGGACAGGGCAGCGTGGGATGCAGTTACAGGTCACATGTTATCCACTGGGGACAGGGCAGCGTGGGATGCAGTTACAGGTCACATGTTATCCACTGGGGACAGGCAGCGTGGGATGCAGTTACAGGTCTCATGTTATCCACTGGGACAGGGCAGCGTGGGATGCAGTTACAGGTCACATGTTATCCACTGGGGACAGGGCAGCGTGGGATGCAGTTCAGGTCACATGTTATCCACTGGGGACAGGGCAGCGTGGGATGCAGTTACAGGTCACATGTTATCCACTGGGACAGGGCAGCGTGGGATGCAGTTACAGGTCACATGTTATCCACTGGGACAGGGCAGCGTGGGATGCAGTTACAGGTCACATGTTTTCCACTGGGAAGGGCAGCGTGGATGCATTACAGGTCACATGTTATCCACTGGGGACAGGGCAGCGTGGGATGCAGTTACAGGTCACATGTTATCCACTGGGGACAGGGCAGCGTGGGGTGCAGTTACAGGTCACATGTTATCCACTGGGGACAGGGCAGCCGTGGATGCAGTTACAGGTCACATGTTATCCACACTGGGGACAGGGCAGCGTGGTATGCAGTTACAGGTCACATGTTATCCACTGGGGACAGGGCAGCGTGGATGCGTTAAGAGTCACATGTATCCACTGGGACAGGGCATGCGTGGGATGCAGTTACAGGTCACATGTTATCTACTGAATACAGGGCAGCGTGGGATGCAGTTACAGGTCACTGTTATCCACTGGGACAGGGCAGCGTGGATGCAGTTAGGGGTCACATGTTGTCCACTGGGGACAGGGCAGTGTGGGGTGCAGTTACAGGTCACATGTTATCCACTGAGGACAGGGCAGCGTGAAAGTACTAACAGGTCACATATTATCCACTGGGGACAGGGCAGCGTGGGATGCAGTTACAGTCACATGTTATCCACTGGGGACAGGGCACTGTGGATGCAAGTTCAGGTCACATGTTATCCACTGGGGACAGGGCAGCGTGGGAATGCAGTTACAGGTCACATGTTATCCACTGGGGACAGGGCAGCGTGGGATGCAGTTACAGGTCACATGTTATCCACTGGGGACAGGGCAGCGTGGGATGCAGTTACAGGTCACATGTTATCCACTGGGGACAGGGCAGCGTGGGATGCAGTTACAGGTCACATGTTATCCACTGGGGACAGGGCAGCGTGGGATGCAGTTACAGGTCACATGTTATCCACTGGGGACAGGGCAGCGTGGGATGCAGTTACAGGTCACATGTTATCCACTGGGGACAGGGCAGCGTGGGATGCAGTTACAGGTCACATGTTATCCACTGGGGACAGGGCAGCGTGGGATGCAGTTACAGGTCACATGTTATCCACTGGGGACAGGGCAGCGTGGGATGCAGTTACAGGTCACATGTTATCCACTGGGGACAGGGCAGCGTGGGATGCAGTTACAGGTCACATGTTATCCACTGGGACAGGGCAGCGTGGGATGCAGTTACAGGTCACATGTTATCCACTGGGACAGGGCAGCGTGGGATGCAGTTACAGGTCACATGTTATCCACTGGGACAGGGCAGCGTGGGATGCAGTTACAGGTCACATGTTATCCACTGGGGACAGGGCAGCGTGGGATGCAGTTACAGGTCACATGTTATCCACTGGGGACAGGGCAGCGTGGGATGCAGTTACAGGTCACATGTTATCCACTGGGGACAGGGCAGCGTGGGATGCAGTTACAGGTCACATGTTATCCACTGGGGACAGGGCAGCGTGGGATGCAGTTACAGGTCACATGTTATCCACTGGGGACAGGGCAGCGTGGGATGCAGTTACAGGTCACATGTTATCCACTGGGACAGGGCAGCGTGGGATGCAGTTACAGGTCACATGTTATCCACTGGGGACAGGGCAGCGTGGGATGCAGTTACAGGTCACATGTTATCCACTGGGGACAGGGCAGCGTGGGATGCAGTTACAGGTCACATGTTATCCACTGGGGACAGGGCAGCGTGGGATGCAGTTACAGGTCACATGTTATCCACTGGGGACAGGGCAGCGTGGGATGCAGTTACAGGTCACATGTTATCCACTGGGGACAGGGCAGCGTGGGATGCAGTTACAGGTCACATGTTATCCACTGGGGACAGGGCAGCGTGGGATGCAGTTACAGGTCACATGTTATCCACTGGGGACAGGGCAGCGTGGGATGCAGTTACAGGTCACATGTTATCCACTGGGGACAGGGCAGCGTGGGATGCAGTTACAGGTCACATGTTATCCACTGGGGACAGGGCAGCGTGGGATGCAGTTACAGGTCACATGTTATCCACTGGGGACAGGGCAGCGTGGGATGCAGTTACAGGTCACATGTTATCCACTGGGGACAGGGCAGCGTGGGATGCAGTTACA